>NW_028297127.1:12756585-12933091 GCF_055798465.1 Pogonomyrmex barbatus
AACGGTTACGTTTAACAATGACACTGGCAGCATATCCATTCACTAATTAACCCGTGTCTATTATTAACTGATATTCTCGCAGCTATTATAAGTTATTTTCGGATAATCGTCTATGATATTTGCATACGATTTTGTCGATCAAGAAAACAATTTTAATTATTTATTATTACGACACTTGATGCTCATTTAGATTTTACCTGCGAAATTTCGTTTTATTAAAATTGGTTTTTAATCTCTAACATTCACATTATTTTTATTTGATATAAATTTGTATAATAAATAGAATAATATATAATTAAGAAAAAAATATTATACAATTATACAGTTATACAATTTATTAAATAAAAAATAATAAAAGATAATGCAGTTTTTAAAATAATAATTACATAAATTATTGACCTATAAATTTTATTATATTTAAAAAATTATGTTTTCCATCTATTTTCAATAGGAAGAAGAAGTGTCATGATTCATAGTACACGATGATATATAATATGTCACTGGTGATACTAAAAGGATTAGGAAGTAAAACGTGCTATAGCACACGTGTATTTATACTGCGGCATGCACATGCAGTCAGCCATGCATAAACATACGTTCCCGAAACGTTCGTTACGAAACGACCATTTTAGTCAATCCCTTAAACCACGGTTTAATACCTAAATCTCTCGAGCACATAGGGAGAGTGTGCAAGAGTGCGAGTGAGACATTTCTCCCACATCCTCATATTTTCGTTTCATTAAATTTAATGACCGACTATGTTTTCAGCGTATCCTGCGTCCCCCTTTTTGGGACGGTAATTTTTGTGCGTTTTCAAGATTATCGTACTCGATGAAACGAAGAGTTTTAAGCAGTTTAGCGTCTAGACGAGACAAATCGTCGTTACATCCCTGCGCCGCCTCTCTGCCCCTCGTGGGTCGCGACGAAATCAATTAGACAGACAGTCGCCCGGACGATCGATCGATAAACACGTCGGTAGAATATTGAATGCGAAACGAGATAAATTACATCTGAAAAAGCCCGGACGGAGTATCGCACGACGGATTGATAGCGCGTGGCTACGGATAATAATTACTTAAATCAATTAGCGTCGCGGCAAACGTCGGGCGAAAACTCCGCAAACGACGAACGAATATGTCGAACGAATTTATCTCGGCCAATTTATTTGCAAGTATAATAACCTTTAATTAGGTCTGGAACACACCGGTTAACGTTTCTCATTAATATTCAGCTATGCGTTAGCAGCGACCCTATATTTGAACCTATATTTCGCTGGTTTTCGTGCGATTGATATTCCAACGATTGCGACGCAACACTAAATAATTGTTAATTATTTATCGCTCACAGCAGCAGCTTTATCTAATACAGTCGAGATTAATTGCAACATCAAATGATGTATTTTATTTCCGAAAGATCAGAATCAAGATGGAAAATAACGAGATAAACAGTAGTGAAATATATACTTGTTTTTGGGGTATTTCAATAATAATTATTACACTTTTTGAATCTTTTTTGCACTCAGTAATAAAAAATAAAAATTTCATTAAATAATTTAATAAACCGTTTGTTCTAGATTCTATCGATAAAATATCTTATATACAATTTATCATATAGTTTTAAGTGAAACTAATTTTTAATCAAAGTTAAATAGTATTTAAAGCGTAAATAACATATTTGATAAATCGATCGCGAGTAAGATAGGCCGATAGATAAAATATAAATTTTATGTCCGTTAATTAAAAGTGTAATAAATCCTCTCTTTCATTTTGAAAGAGAGGACATGGGGGGACCACTATATGCTCCGCGATGGGATCGAATTATTTGAAGAAATTAAATCAGAATGGCATCGTGGCCATTTAATCATCATGGCCCTTCGTTAATGTCTTGCTCTTAAAACGATCCCGACGCTAATTGTAATTAGACAATATATAAATTTATTTTATTTATTTATTATTATATTTTTCAAAAATATTCCATAAAATAAACATTAAGCTATTTTACGCATTCAATTTTAATTTTCATCTTTAAAAGATATCTGACTGGATAAGGATCTTGAATATATACGCGTCTGATAATCATCTCGTTTCGTGTAAAACATCCTTCTCCCTCTCTTTTTAATTTCCAACCCCTTGGGTATCGGTGAGCGAGTGGAGGGCGAGTGAAATAAGCGGAACGGAGAGAGGAATAATAACATACGGCAAGAAAGATCTTTTGTTCAAATAAAAAAATAACATCTCACTGCGCTGGCTAAAAGATCCTGCCTGTCGCAACAATGGGTGGGAAGTTCGGTCTCTGGCAAGGGTGAAAAAGGATAGAGGAGTAACAAAGAGGGGAAATGGAGAAGATTCAACTGTGCGTTGTGTCGACGTTTTGAGAGATCGTATCTGATTTATACGGCACGAATACAAATTCGACCGCGTGCTCTGCCTCGACACCTTGCATTAAGGCATTTCTCAAGCTGCTATGTTTACCAGATTATTGTCAGGGAACGTCCGGGCTCGTATCGTTACTTTTGTTATTACTTGCCGCTTCCGTTTTTTATGTGCAATAACGCGGGCGTGGTGAAATAAAATTCGTCCGTCTGATTTTATGAGCCGCGTGTGCGTATATAAATAAAATGGGAACCAAAGCGAATAGAGTACACGCTGTAATATACACTGCAATTATACATTTTATTACAATATATTATTTTTTAAATATCTTATGGTCTGCTCGAAATTTTTATTTCGGAGAGAAATCCACTATTTCTCCCTTTTTAAATATAATTCTTGACACCATTATCGATCGAACTTTAATCACAAAATCACATATATTCTTATTTGTATAATAGGAGAAAAATATATTTGTATACTTAAAGTCAAAAACATTAATTAATCCATGAAGAATCAATTTTTATGTAGAGAAAAAGATTTCAATTTTGGAAATAATATATTTGGAAAAAATATAAATATCGCGTTGTGATTCTAGATCAAAGTTTTTGATTGGTTATGGACATACGTATTATTTACACGGTCTTAATTTACTTTCTATAAGACGGTTAATTTCCCCTAATATTTGTAACGTAATATTAATGTATACCCCTTTATCGTCTCTCGTTGCAACGTAGTGCCACTGCCGCGCATAAAGTGATAAAGTGCTCCGGCCATTCATCATTCCGCGAGCGGCTAATTGGCCGCCATCAGGTTGCGGCAGCACACGGACGTTAATACGACGAAGAAAACCCTTGAAAGAAGCGCATTACGTAGCTATTAATGCAATGCGAAGTGCCAGCGTACGCGATGATAAGATCCGACGTGCGTGCAGCCATGCAGAAAAATCTCGTCTTCGCTTTTTTCCGATACGAGTAAAATGGGAAAAGTTCGTGATTAACGACTGCGTGCCGAGAGTACAATTGCGTCGAGAATTGTGGAATTGTGGAATTTTTGGTTTAATCACAAAATATCTGCGTTACCCGCGTTTTCGATCATCCTAATGCAAAGATACTTGGACTTGTCAAATTACATAATATCGTAACACATTTCGATTCTTCATTTCGTCAC
Source organism: Pogonomyrmex barbatus (assembly GCF_055798465.1). Lineage (NCBI taxonomy): Eukaryota > Metazoa > Arthropoda > Insecta > Hymenoptera > Formicidae > Pogonomyrmex > Pogonomyrmex barbatus. The sequence continues at coordinate 12,760,125 of NW_028297127.1, forward strand.
AGTTTTGCTTCGTTATCTGATACGAAATCCATTTTTTTTCTTATTTTGAATGATTCGCAATGATGTTTCTATTCTCAGACGGAAAATATAAAGTTGTCATTGCTTTTCTTCAAATATTTGAAGAGATGCGATAGCATCACAGCAACTTGCGTCAAGTTTGTTGAAAACAGCTGCGAGATTCTCGTGGGTCTCCTAACGCGAGCTATCGAGATAAGCAGAACTTGCATTTCCATATCTCAGCGATAATTAAATTCCAATTAAGTTTAATCAAAAGGTATTTTTCAGATATCTTTTATATTTATCGTATATATACTTAATAGCGCAATGCTTTTTGCGCTTATACATATTTATACATATTTATAATTTGATAACATTTTTTGTTTGGTTGTTATTATACATTTTCTTCGATAAAATTTTTTGTTCCAATAGAATATATTTCCAAAACATTCCAAATCTCCAAAAAATTTTTTAAGAACATATCGGAGTATCGATATAAGAGATTATTTCTCTTAAAAGATTTAATTTCAGTCTTAGTGTTACAATATATAAAACATTTTTTTATGGGAAATAATAGTTTTGATGTCAAAGTATAACAATGAAAGAATTATGAAGTGTAAATAAAATTTAAATAGATGCAATTTTGTTATTAAATGGGTGTAACTCTTTTTTAGGAAAAATGAATTTCGAATAAACGAAAATATTATTATTTTTAAATCAATATGAGATACGTGTACTTGACGCGCCTTTTTTTAGAAAAATAATTTTGTATGAATTTTATAATATCACTGCGCTTTATCACTGCGATTTTTACAAAGCACATTTATTTTTTATCACATATAATAATTATTTAATTCTTATCTTTAATTCTGTATGTAATATTTTTTATAAAATGTATATATTACAAAAAAAACGATACTACATATTTTAGATTGGACTTTGTCAATATCGTTCGCTATGTGCCAGTAATAAGAAGTACCATTACCAGGTAATTTTAAGAGGTCTCATTATCCGACATGTGGGTCGCACAACATTTTATGCTCCCTATAAATACGCTATATAGCGTTTTTTTTATACACACGACTGCGTCGAAGGATGCCTGCCTTATTGCATCTTCCCGCATAATGCGCGGGACCAAACAACAATTAGGTCTCACGTATTGTGGTTCACAACAAAGACTATTTTTCATTGTCTTGTACCTAGTTGAGCAAAGTGCGTGCACCCTCTTCCCCCAACTACGACGCAGGAAAGCAGTACTTTGCGAATAAATCGCATGAAATTTGTCGTGCAGGTCGTTTCAGCACGCAAGGTTGTCGAATTATAATATTAGAGAGTTAAAAATGTACTTTACTTTCTTATAAAGATATTGTGATAAACCTTATATTTGATTTGACAAATTAGTCCAAATTTATATTTCACAATGATAATGATTTTTTTGTACCAATTGTTTCACTCAATTTTTCTCAGAGAAAAAGATGTTTTGTGCCAGCTAATAATGAACTGCTAAAACAATTTGCTGATATAATTAAATGAAGTTTGTTTATGATTTATATTAAAAGAACTTGCTGTTGTTTATACTAATGTAACATTAGTGAATTTAATTAATTACATCATCGGACGTAGTTTTAAGTCTATTATTATTTGTAACTCAAAATATAGTTTTCCGCGTCTATATCTTTTTCCATAGTTTACGCAAATATTGTTGCATGAAAAATTTTATATTTTATATTTTTTTTCATTTCCTACTTCAATAGTGATATTAGAATATCACTATTGAACTGCTACCTCGCTTATATTTTTACAATTTTTTTTATAAACAATTTCGTCGAAACAATTTTTTATAAATTCAATTCGTATGCGTTCTATTATCATAAAAAGTGAAGCTACCCACTTGTCTATAATATCCCCTTTAAAGGAAGAAATCTCCGCGTTCTCGAGTCGAGACCCGACTATAGCTCTTACTTTCTCTCCTTTTTACCACGATCCTTTTCGCTTGTACGGCTGGAGAAGTCAATTCAGGGAGGGTTTGCTTGCATTTTCATTGTCTCCGTCTGTATGCGCGGGCTGCTCGTCCTCGTCGTCGCCGTCGCCGTCATCGTTGCCGTCGCAGTTGACATTGACGTCGACGACGTCCCGAGAGTACGAAAGAACGGATTGAAGAGAGAAGAGAAGACGCGGAAAAAGACGACGGTAAACTAATCGTTGTTCGTGCGCAGTGGTGCATCCACATTTTTGAAAATCCGATATGACAATCGTCTGACACGCTTGATCTTCTTATCCATTTTCGCTGCCTGCCATTTCTTCTATATCGTTCGTTCTATATCGTTCCTCTCTCGCATATCCTCCCCTTCTCTTCCTCCTTTTCTTTTCATCCTTGCGTTATACAGACTGAATTGTATGTGCGCGGTTGAATTGCGGCGTATGCAACACACTTCACGCCCGTATACGGCGCGGCTACCGCGGCTGCTCTCCACGACGACCTCAAAAAGAGGCACTAGAAAACGCGTTAACGCCGTAAATCATGCCTTTCCGCGATGTCTATTTTTTTCCCCGCCTCTCCCCACCCAGGCCGTCTCCCTCCGACACGGTAACGAAAGGCGCAACAGAACGTAATCGCTAACAGGTGCGCCGGGTCTGATTAGTTGCAGCGTAAATGGAAGCGGAGAATTGCGGAGAATCGGCGAAGTGACGCGTTTCTCCACCCGCGGTGCAACGCTATTCTTCCCTGCGCGTAAGTCAGTATGCAATAAGAACGAACTATATAAGCACGAAAATCGTAAATCGAAGTTGTTAATAATTCGGGTTTTTTTTTTTTTTTTTTTTTTTTTTACAAAGCATGCGATTTTATTTTTTTCTTTTCTTTTACGCTTGTATTTTCGCGTTTTGAATTCGCTGTGCAATTTCTCGACACACGACGACGAACAGGGGACGAGTGAAGAAAAGAATCAAGAAAATTCGCAGACTTTTCTTTGTGCACGAGAACAGTTGCCCGTCTCTTCCTCCGCCCGCTCCGCTGTTTTTGTTCGCCGGGATTAGTTCCACCCCGAGGTGATGAGATTGCATGAATCCATCAGGTGAATTGCTCGCACGATGCATCTTGGGCATCTTAACAACTTGCGGTCCCCGTGTAAAAAAATACGATTCCACTTCATTACTGCAAATTGAGTTTGCGGGGCATTCTGCGGCGCGTTTAAGCTTCTTACCTCCTTAGGCTTATATATATTTTCTATATTTGTTGCCAAGTCGAACGGAATCTGTTAGTATTATATTTCACAAAATAAAGATACGCGGGCTACTCTATTAAACATCGCTCGCTCGGCGTTGGAATAAAGCGCTTCCTAGAAAGCGCTTCTGAATACGCCAACGTTAGCTGCTACGGCTACTGATAAAATATTATCTAGCAATTACTTCGACGAACGTACCTGAACTCTAAAATTTTTCGCTTTGATAGAATTGCTCTCATTTGTATAACGAATGATGCAGTTATTTCAATGCTTTATGCGTGAAAAATTAAATGAGACTACTTTATCAATTGAGATGAAAATAGGAATATTTTTATAAAATCCTTCACGAAGGTGTTACTTTATAATAATTTTATGATATCATCGACGAGAGGAAATAATTTTCATAAACATATACCATAAAATATGAAGGACTTGTAACAGCAATGACTAATATAAACATTGTGATATATTTTTCCCCAATATATTTTTCTATCAGTAAATTAACAACTATCGAAAAACAAGTAATTAGCTGCAAGTGTACCGATCGTAGTGTATAAAGTGACATTAAATGATAAATACAAATATAATAATGGAGAGAAAGGACGCGCAGCGCAGACGATGACGATAAAAAGACAAAGGCGATCGAGAAGAAAGAAAGACTGCAGAAAGAAGAGATAGAAAAAAAAACGCGAGCGAGAGAGGGAGGGGAAGATGGGAGAAAAAGATACGGAACTTCTCCGATCGTTGAATGCGGAAGACTCCACTCATCATTAATTTCCTTTCTCGCTAATTAACCCTGCGCGCTTTTGCTAATTAGTTGTACGGAAAAAAGCCCACTCTTGCGCAGAGCGCGCGCGAAATTCGCGCGGGTAACAACGAGATTCGTCGGTTCGCTTCCGAAACGGCGAGGCTCCCGCGTATATCTAAATACGCTAACAAGGACCTCAAACGATCGCTACGATGCACCGGGAAACAATTTCGGCGTGCATCGCAACGCGATTCGTTGGGCTCAGGAAAAAAAAAACGTCGACCGTTAAAACGAGGGCGCGCCGGCGGGTTCCCTCCGCTCTATTTTGCCGCCCGCGGCGGTGGTTTTCGATGTAAACGATACACGGGGAATGCACGGTTCCTGGCTAAACCAGGGCGCAATTTTCCCTCTTTTTTCATCCCACCCCCTTCCCCCTCCCTCTCCTTCTACCTTTTTTTTTTTTTAGATAGCTGACAAACTGGAAAAGCTGTGATAAAAAAATGCGGCGAGAGGAAATGCCGAGCGTGGAATTGGTTATTTCGCGCAAGTCCGAGGATGTATTTTTCATATTACGGCGTTCTGCCGTGGAGGGCATAACGAGTTGCCCTTCGGTGGATTCACGTGCCGCCACGTCGTCTCGTGGCGATGTTTTAATTTCCTCTCGTGAAAAACTGCGGATGCAAGAGAAAAATGACGTGTGTTTGCGACGCCGCAAAAAAAAAAATGTGCCCGCCGAATTGTATTCCGTACGGTGTTTCTGAAATATTAATAAACATCATCGAATGTGTGTGTGTGTGTGTGTGTGTGTGTGTGTGTGTGTGTGTGTCTAATTACCAAATAAAATTATCGTGAGAGTCTGCTAAAATTTTTGTTTAAAAACTAAAAATATATCTCGAAGAACTTGTTTTGTAAATAATGCATATAATGCGGAAGAGAAAAGATCGTAATAGACGATCGCTCATAGACGCTTTTTGCTTTTCAACAAACGCACGAATCTGCGATGCAGATGTCTAAATGACGCGAGTCGAATAACAGGAGTCTCTCAGATGAGCGAAGCCGTCCGCCGGCCGCTTTATTAATTTCTTCTGCACGTTTACCTATAGTCGAACGACGTCGAACGCCGATAGATGCGCATCGCGATGGTCGGTAGATCCCGAGCCGCATATGCACGATGATCTGTCACGGCCGGCATTTATGCACTTCCGCTCACTTCTTCATTCGCTCACTCGACGGATCCTCGATGGTTTACAAAACGGGAACGAGATGCATTTACCGACGCACGGCCGTTCGCCGTGATGCGGGCGCTCGTTATCAGCATCTGTGCGAAACGCGCTTAATGCGCGGACCGCGCGATGCGCCCCAACCCTTCGGTGGATGGAATAAAACGACCATGCCGTCGAAGAAGTCGTCCGTTTGCCTGCCGACTTGTCCGCTTGTTGGTTCACTCGTTAATATCGGACACGGAGTAACAACACTTGACAACGCGGATAAGATTTATGGGCGTGTCTACTCGGTAACTACCGTTAAGTATCCTAAGTTCATTTATGCATTTTTTTTTTTTTTTTTTTTTTACGTATTTCTCGAAGATGCTTCTTTTTTTCTCGAATTTCTCTTGTAATCTTGCTCTATTCCTACGAGAGAAGAAAAGAAATTGGGAGAAAATTATGGAGAGGTAGAAATCAAATAATAGAGCAGCGTGTAATTTTGAAGGACACCTCTCCGTTTAGCAGCTCGTTCCACGAGAATGCGAATCAACCACCAACTCACGATGGTCGCGATTTGTATCGTCGACTCGCGACAAGAGGAGGCATTGTACGGCGTTCGTTAAACCGCGCGCGGTCCGTTCGGCACAATTTCACGCGCTTGTGTGCGTAACGATGACGAAGGGCGGAAAGACCCCGGAGCTGCCCATCGACGTCGATCCGCATTCACTTTTTTTACACGATGACCAGACCTCTCGTGTATCCCGTGTATTCCTCGCGCGAAGAGAAGGATCGGAAATTCGATGAATTCGATGAAACCTGTAGCGACTTGATACGACCGTTGGATCGTTCAGATCGCAGAGTCGGGTCATCGATATTATCGAGACCGCAAGGTCTTGCGCTCCTCTTTTTCCTCTTGGTATTCTTTCTCGTCCTTTTCGCTCCTGTTTCCCCTGTTTCGCCACCTTCGGTGGCTTATAAGCCGGTGCAGTCACAGTCGAGGTGAGACACACAGGGCAAAATCACCTTTCATCTCTGGAATTGCGCTAGGAGGAGCGCAGCGGTAGACCGCGAGAAAGACAAACGGGTTCTTTTTTTTTACTCTTCTTTATTGCTTCTTTTTTTTATTTTTATTTTTATTATTATTTTTTTTTTTTTTTCGACGTTAATGGCAAACGCCAGCGGGAACAAATAAATTGCGGTCTGACCGAACGAAGGTATAAGTGAGTAATCAAACACGCTTGAACGATTCACGAAATTATACGTAACGATAAAGTAATTTAAAGGTATTTGTGCATCTTTCTTTTATGAAAGACTCGATATTTTTTATCATTGCTAAAATGCCCATGACATCATATATCTCAAATATAAAAATGAAACAATGGAAATAGAATTCTCTTGTATTTATTTCTTTTCGGTAATAAAATTTCAGAATTATAGGGAGTAAATAATGATAATGTAGGAAATTTTTGTTCGATCGAAAATGACGAAATGATGAATAACTGTTTGGAAATGACGGAGATTGTAGTGTATAAATAACATATTTCTCGAAAGCTTTTGATATCCCGTACGCCGTTCTATGCGCACGTCCAAACTATTCTATATACGCGAAGCCTTCGTGCTTTTATCTCTCGCTTATACAGACCGTAGCGAGTCGTCGTGTCAAAGGGAACAATGATTTATCTTCCGAGTCGCGCTGTCTCCGTGCATTCGTGGGTGCAGCCGTGTATCTGCTGAGTTTGCAGATAGGCAACACTATTTTCAGCAATTTTATCTGCTCCCCGAGCTGTTTTTTGGGCGCGGGAGGACAAACGCAGCGATACCAAACGCGCGAACGTTACTCGAAATGAGTCTTCTCTCTAGCTTTTATTCTTTTACTCTGTTTTTCTCCGCTTTTCGCTCGTACATCCCGCGAGAGATCCTCCGCGTAATTGCAATACAACTCGTTGCACCGGAGTTTCATTTAACGATTGTAAACAACTGCTTTCTGCGCCGGACGGTCGTGCCGAGAAATGAACATTAATTGTTTAAAAAAAATTATTCTCCCGTGAGTAAAGAAATCTGCTGTTAAATTTTAATTAACACTGATAAATAACAGCTCTCTATTGTAGTTAATTAATCAACAAGAAAGAAAGTAAAAAATAAAAATATATATACGCATTTTTTCTATTTTTTTGTTCTTATATGAACGTGCGTTTAGATTTTTTTTTCGTTTCTTTATCTTCCTTTCATGAAATCGCTTCTACGATCTCTTCATCCGGTGTTCCTTCATCCGCTGTTCTAAATTGCTTGTTTCTGAGTTACAGTGATTTCCGCGCACTGAACAAATCTTTCCTACAGATTTCAAACGATGTTAAGCGCTCGCCTTGATGTGCTGCTTCGTTAAAAGCGTCGGCGCAATTTTCGTGGAGATAAATAGACATGAAATTGGATGTATAAAATTTAGTTTCTGACGATCATTAAAACATTTTACAAAATCCGTTGTACATCCATGAATTTATGAAATTTATGTCCGGTAATTATGCAAATAAATTTTTATTTTTTATATTTAATTTTGAAGAGGAGCTATAAGACAAGGAACAATAATTTTCTGTAATATAACGAATAATAATTTTAGTACCAGCACCATAAATAAAATTTTTATTTTTGGATAATGTTTCTCTTGTTCTCTTTCGTGCGTAAAATTATTATGAACTTTGCTATATTCGTTATCTACTGTCTCGTTGTCTATCACGATTGTAATAATAATAATAAAGTTTATAATAATTTTACAACGCACGAAAGAGAACAAAAGGAATGTTATTCGAAAACAAAAATTTCATTTACAGTGTCATTATCAGTAAAACGCTTCGAGATATATTATAATGTGGAAAATTATCGTTTCTTTCTAATAAATTAAAAAAAACATATCGGGACTAATTTTTCGAATACGCGGCGAAAGGACAACAAGGCACTTTGCAACTCGCGCGATATGTAGATGGATAGTCTCGTGCACGTATTCTCTAATAAAATTCGAGTATTATCCACACAGAAGACAGATAATCTTTGACTCTCGAATACGGATTTCGCCCTATCCTGGCCAAGGGTAGATTTCGACGAGTAAACTTGAAAATAATTACCGTACTCTTCCTCTCGCGTCGAGACCTTCGCCGTGGTTTTTATATTCTGTGTAGTGGCGTAAAGAGTGTTTTTTTCTTTGTTTAAGGATTGGCATTCAAGACACGTTCGCAATACACTTGACTGTCCTCCCGACTGTTCTCCTCCATCCATCTAACGATGATTTAGATAATTCGGAATGCGTGCTCTCCGTATCGTATCGTATCGTCCGTTCGTCGAAACGGGTTCGAAACAGAATTTAGATTATCCTGAAGGAATATCGCGTGTCGCCGCTCGTTATTTCTCTCGTAATCTCCCTTTTCACAACTGCCGTTGCGAGTGATACTGTATCACCCTGCTTTCCGGAGAGAGAGAGATACGTGGAAATACACGAACGTGCACGGATAGTCAGTCCTCCGGTCGATTCATTTCAGCCGACGCGCAAATCAAAGATACATATTTTCACGTTGCATTCGCAAATTCGCGTGCAATCTCGCGGAAAGCAAAGCGAGTAACGCGAAAACGATCTCATTCTGAAACGTAATCCACGCAAAACCGGATATAGCGTATACGTCCTCAATGGTGCATTCTCGCGTCTTACGTCACATGCACTCACTTTTGAAACCCGAGACATAGTAATTACAACATGTGAACTAAGAAAGGGAGGAGGGGGGGGGGGGTGGAAATAAATTCCACTCGAAATTAACTCGTAAGAAAACGGCGCTGCTTTAATCTCTTTCTTCATTAGCGAGATTAATACCACATTCCGTTTCTTCTGCTAGCTATACGAAAACTGGATTTTCTCCAGTTAACGAGATTATTCAGACTTTCGTGTATTTTCTTTTTTGCGAAAATCGCCCCGCGCAAGTAATTGCCGGTGATTATCTCTCTCGCAGTGATTATCTCTTCCCTAATTGTTATTCCGTTCTTCTCTATTTCTTTCGCGCCTCTTCCGAGATGGAATCAAAAATCTTTTTTAGATAATTACTTTCGCTACGATATTCGATATTATTATTATTATTATGTCTTCTCTATCTTGTAATCATATGAAATAGGAGTATCGCTCCGTGAATCGTGTGAATGAGTTATCCCATTAGCTTCTAACTATTTATGATATATAATCTGGCAGAATTGAATTTCTTTTTACTACTAATAGCTTCAGATTTCGAATAAAAAAGTCGTTAACTATACCTCTACCGAGTCATATTATTTTATATCCTTCCTGTCTATTATGACATATTACATATACAGACAAAAATGAGAGATGAATGTTTGATGAAATATTATATTCTTTCATATCTTTGCTTTTATATTAATCCAAGCATTGGCAATCATTATTCAAAGATCCTTTCATGATTCTGCTATGTTAATTTGAGATACGAAGAATAGACAGTACTATCATACTGTAAACATTTCCACAATAATTCGATTGGTGATTCGTCAATAATTATCGTTGATTGCACGTGTGATTAAAAAAAAAAAACTGTCTCTAAAGAATTCAATTCTCCAAATTTTATTCGTTTAATCTTCCTCGTTGCTTTCTTGTGCTCAATTATCGATTTGCCGATATCTCTCGCGTACAAAATTAATGCCGACTACAAAATTAATGAATATTAATCTATTTGTCCCTTATTAAACGGATGAAAAAAAGAATATTATCAGGATATTATCACTCGTAGCTCCCTGCATCACAGAGAGAACCATCGGCTCAGAGCCGACAGACGAGGGCGCACGCTGGATAGGTACAATTCTGGAGAGCCATAAAACTTTATGGTGCGTTTGCATCGACCGACCCTTTCCTCCCTAGTCCCACCATACCCCTCACCGCCTATCCCCATAGCAACGACCGACCCCCGAACGGAGTTACCCTGCATCCCTCTCGTTCTCTCTCACCCTCCGCTCGTCTCTCCTTCTGCCATGTACGCACGTATACACCCCTACTCTTTCCCTTCTCTCTCGGAGTCTCTCTATCCCCATTATCCCTCCTTCTCGCCCCAACGCATGGATTTTGCCATCTTCTTCTTCCTCTCGCGCAGACAAAGCTTCCGTCTCTCGTTGCCGCAACTTCCAACGCGCAAATATTCTCTGTCTATCGCATGAATTCTCTCCTTATCTCCGTTTTCCCGCTTGCACTCTCTCTCCTGCTCATCCTCCTCTTCCTCCTCCTCCTCCTCCTCCTCCTCCTAGTCTGATCTATATCACGCGCACTTGAATTTTTACTCCGAGCGTACAATTAGAAATGAATCCTGCCGCGCAATGAGCCGCATTACCGATTTCGCTCGACTCCCCTCGCAGGACCGGTAGTAGCTAAAATAACTGAGCCCTTTTTATATCCGACATTCGTACTTGCGTCGTCTCATTGTATCCTACCTACGTACCTACGTACCTACCTACCTACCCGCCGTCATATCATATTACGTTCGCCGTCTGCCGAACGAAAGCGACTCTATTTCTCGGCGACGAATTAGCTTGTCACGCTTTTCACCCCTTTTTTCCTCCCACCTCTGGCTTCATCCTCTGTGTCCCGTTTGCCCCTGGACGACGCGTATCTCCTTTTTGCCGCAAGCGGGGCGAGGCTAATGTCTGCTGTTAGAAGAAAGAAAAAGGACAAAGAGGCGTTCTCGGCACGACATAATCCACTAATAATTCAACGAAGCTAGACGAGAGCCGTGCACGCTTCTCTCTCTCTCTCTCTCTCTCTCTCTCTCTCTCTCTCATCGCTTTTCGTCTCCTTCGACGAGAGGCTGTCGAGAGAAAACCGCGGTTTGTTTGTTCGTCCAGAATAAATAGCCCGCTCGTGGAAACACGCGGGCGCGTCTCTCCTTTCACGTGCCCGCTCTTACGCGACGAGAGGGTAAAGCCTGAATCGCATACAGAAAGATATTTCTAACTTGCGTTTCTTCCAAACGCGGGTCAACCAGTACCAGCCGAGCGATTTCTCACAAGGAAAGAAAATCTTTCTTCCCGAAGATTAACAAGGCAGGTTCTACGCGTACCTCGTTACATAAATTTAGACATCCGATACTCGATATTTAAAGACCCTAAGACGGTTTCCGTCTTAAATACGAGATACAAATAACGGGTATAGTATTGACATTCTATTTAGTTTCGAGAGGGCTCGTCTCCGCAGGGAATTTCGCTTACAATATAATCGACTGGTTTACGGCACACGTGAAAGGGAAAAGCGATCCATCGGGCTTCCGCATCTTTTTGAAGTCGCCAGGGCTTCGAATTAAAAGGGGCAAAGGCATTGGCGTTACGATGGCGTACTCGTCATAGGTACGAACAAGACGTGCATCCCGAACCTTTGATAGGGGAGCGTTATACTCCGATGGTTTTCGGGTGGCGAATACCATCGAATACCGATATAATTAAAAGGACGATTTTTCTGATAATTAAATGTGCATTCAACGTATATAGTATAAAATTAAACGACTCTTTTGTACCCAAGATGTGTACGTATATTTATGATTTAGCATAAAATCATATCTTACTTTAATATCTTTACTTTAATATTTGACGAAAAGCTCAATTAGAATTCTTTTTTTCAAAAAATTAAGTCAAAAATGAAATTTCGAAATTTAGAGGTAAATTATTTCTGTTTTAGATTAATGTTTTTGAGATTATTTATAATTTTATTCTTATCATATTCATTGTAATTAATTTAGTTTATATTTTTATATTTTGAACTTCCCTATAATTTTTCGATATGATAAATAAATGATAAATTTAATATGAAATTTAAAAATTAGTTTCAGATTTATGGATGTTAATGTTCCTTGAGAGATTTTTTTTCGGAATACTTTGGGTCGCGCTGCTTCAAGTACCTATCGTCTACAATCTATCACATTTCGTCTGTCATAACTTTTTTGCTTTCATTTCTAGCCGTCATTAAGGGTTGAAGAATTCAGGTTTATCTCAAAACGTCATGTTTGATGTAAAAAGTCTACCAGATGGTTACAAGAATTTCTTGTCTCATCTTCTAAAAGCGAAATCGTTAAAAGATTCTCGTTTAAAGAATTATTATCAGAATGTTAAAGTAAAAATTCATTGCATTTTTAATAAGGGCGAGATTATCATCAAATCATTTATGTTTATAATATATCTTCGTGCATTATCTTTTAATTTATTATTCTTAAAAATATTGTGAGAATTGTTGATATTAGTTGATGATATTAGCTTATATAATCAGCTTTCGGAATCGACGTTCGATGTGTGATGATAAATAAATTAATTTTTTTCAATAGATATTTGTTATTTAAAGTACATTCTACTTTTAAGTAAAATAGTCCAATGTATTCTTGAGATATTTTCATAATATTAAAATATAAAAGTTTAATGCAAATTTAATTATTTTTCTCTCAAACTTCCGTTTAGCAACGAATTTATCTCCATTTCGGGAAGTGGACAGTTGGCGCTAAGTATTATACGAAAGTTTCGCGTTATCGCCAAGTTGCAGAAAACTCGTCAAAGAGAGGATAAAGGCAGTGCACCATTTTTCCTGCCACCCGTTACGTCCCGTCTTTTTCGGCGGCCTTCTTTCAAGTTCCGTTCTGTTTGGAAGACCCGTTTTCTCCCGGGCGTTGCGTTTACAAGGTAAACGCCTTTGAGAAAGAAACGAGAGAAAAGCAGACCGGGATATAAATCGTTTTGAATACCTTTCACCGGGCTACCGTCTCAACGTCCTGTTCGAGGATCCATCTTTTGTCTCAATCTCTCTTGTCGAAACAGAGACGTTAAGTTATTTCTGGAATGTAATATTTGCTAAATTAACTGTAAACGATAAACGAGAATCGAAATAAAACGAACGTACCATTGTTATCCTCGAACAATCACGCAACTCGCAATTATGAATATATAATGACATCGATAATGAATGATGCGGTAATAAAGGATAAAATAAAATATATACACGGAGATCTAGCTAAAATGCTGTAAAATATGAAAATATTTCACGTCATTGTCGAGCATAAAATATCGGTTCTACATTTTAACTTTATTTTTAACTTGGATAAAATGAACGGATAAAATCACTTTTAATAATGTCATATTGATATGTCATTATTTTTTAATAAGAATAACGTTTTCGTTTTTTGCAAAACGCTTTTCCAAGATTAAAATAATCCAACAAGAACGTAGAAAACTAAGAAATCCGTATCAGAGAGATTAGCTTTTTATAATAAAAAAAAAATTGAAAAATGCATAATTTGATAAATAAATATATATAAATATATATAAAAAAAAATTTATGTATATTAAACATATTAAGAAAGTTTAATGACATTGGATATAGCATCGCTCTTTTATTTCCTTTTCTTATTAAAGGAAATGTTACCGACATGTATCCCTATTATGATAAAATAAGTACCTGAATCAACCCTATTCCAACTCAACTTTCTCAGAGTCTTAGACTTTTTACTGTTTATCGATAATATCGCAAAGACGGGAAAGTACCACCCGTTCTTCCGCCGGCTATCTTCGAAGTTCTTACATCAAGACGTCGGCTCGCTTTTGCGCTGATATTAAAACTTTAATAACGAGACGAGGTCTTATAGCAGCGGCACTCGCTTCCCGGAATGCTTTCGGGAACAGCTGTATTTCGATAGTACGGACTCGCGTTTAAGTCGTATCGATTTTGTGAATCTCATCAACAAGTTCTTCCCGTGGAGTACATCCCCTGACCTTTATTCTTCCTTTTTTCCCATGCCGTTCGCGCGCGCGAAACTCCTTTTTATTTTTATTTCTCCCGAACTTCCGAACGATATTTTCTCGCCTGACTGACTTCGAATGGCTTTCATTCATTCATTACTTCATTAACTCATTAACTGATAAGCCCCAACGCCGCGGTAATTCTTCAAAGACTGAGTACACGACCGCGCAATTTGTCATCTTCCTTGAAACGAAATGAGAGCGCTGTAAAGCGACGAAAGGGGCTGATTAATGATTGATATTTTTTTTTTATGGTTTTGAATATTTGATATTGAACAAGATGATTATGGCGATTAATCAATTTCGGGCACGTCTGTGTTAAGACTCAACGTGCGAACGTCACTCGCCACTGTTGTGTCTGAAGATAAACCAATCCAGACTACGAACATCTGGGTGGTCCACGTTGCGCCGCGCGACTTCCCCAGAGGATGACACGCATCTGTCGACGTGTTCTCATTTCGTCGATGATCGCCTTTTAGAAAAACAAAAAAAAAAAAAAAAGAAAGAGAAAGAAAGCCGTTACCCCTTACCGCGACGTAACATATTAGTGCCCATATGGCGGGTGTAGTGCGTTCTAACTGTCAGTTTCGTTTAGACCGACAAATCGCTTCTGCGCGGTTTATTTGCGCATCTTTAAAAAGGCCAAGACGAGATCTTGATCCCGGTGCACCAATTGCAAGAGAAGTCTCTCGATCTCGTCCTATTGAATATTCAATATACTTGTAATCGATGCCTGAAACGTATTACGATGTATGTATTCCGCGGGGCGATCGATGCTCTCTCAAGGGGCGCTTTAAAAAAATTTTTGTCGGCGAGGGCAATTAAAATCCCAATCTGCGAGCAGCCGGTCAGAAGGGTCGTTGAAGATACTAGGGTCAGTCGTCTCGACCAAAAGTAACCTTGTGTAACAAACAACGAGAGACAGAGGGAAATAATAGACATTTATTCGGATGTATGAAAAGAGGAGGGAAGGATTATTTGCTCATCAGCCCGCAAAGGCACTCTTTAAATCTAAAATAAGGAGTTCTTCAAACCTAAAATTTTCCACCACAATTGAAAACGGTCGCCGCTTCCCTCGTGCAATTTGTTTTATATATTATTAGGATTATTCGTTGATAATTCATGAATTCATTCGTATACTTATTCGTGAGAGTGACATGAATTATGCGTGTCGCATAAATATCTGAAATTTCGATCGAATTGATATGAAAACTGATATAAGTGGTCGAAAAGAGTTGTGAATGAACGAAGATGTCACATTTGCAACGTGTGCGTGCACACCGATAGTGGCGACAGCCTGTTTGCACGAAAGTTATTCTCAATTGCACGGGATATTGAAAGAACGGCGGCGCGTACGATGATAATAATAAATGTTGCTTACTCCTTCGGCTTTCGTCTCTCTCTCTCTCTCTCTCCCCCCCCCTCTCCCTCTCTCATTCTACCCTACTCGCGCGCTGTGCACTGCCGGCGGTTTCCTTTGATCTGTCGCTTCGTTTGTGCATTTAAACACGAGTCGCCGAGATGCAGAGTGGAGCAGCGAGAAACGGCAAACGGAAAGAGAAAGAGAGAAAGAGAGAAAGAGAGAAAGAGAGAAAGAAAGAGAGAGAGAGAGAGAGAGCGAAAAACGACTGGAATCCACGACTGGTGGATAGAAAAATGGAGCCGGAAGGGGTACGGAGTTTGACAGGGAGAGAGAAGAAAGAGTGACGCAAAGAGCAGTGAGCGAAAGAGACGATTTCACAATGAGAGGGATAAAACAGCTCGAGTGCCTTGGCAAAATCTCATCTGGATCTACCAAAGGTAAAGTGAGATTTTCGTCATTACAAACGAGCCCTCCAATCTTCAATTTCCCTTCTAGAATCTGGGAGTTTCCTCCTTGGCACTCTCTTTCTCCTCCTTATTTCGCGATCGCTATGCGCATCTCCATTCGAGCCTCCGTGATTCTTTGTCGCAGCTTTGTGTACCGACGATTATCGGCACCCTTAAATCCGCTTCCTCGATGATAACTCCTCGAGATTAATGCTCTTTAATGGACTCAATGGTGCAGGAGCGCATTTTCGACGCAAGCCCTTTAAATTGCTCGCCTGTTTACCAACGAGGATCGTAGAGGGCGGGGGAGAAGAGAAAGAGTAAAAAGAGAGAGAGAGAGAGAGAGAGAGAGAGAGAGAGAGAGAGAGAGAAGAAATAACAATCAAACGATTCTGCCTCTCGTCTCGTTCCGGATTCCGTCGAGTGCCAGAATCCGACTACGAATCGCTCGCGGAAATTTTCACCACTAATTTCGCAACAATTCGAGCCAGACGGAGCGGAAGGTCCGATCGATGATCAGCCTCCGAAAGCGGAGTGTGCCGGTCACGTGTATGTGTGAACATGTGACTATTTCGAAGTTCATTCTCACGAACGGTGACATTGAAAACGCATCTCGTTCTCGACAGTCGGCCGTAAAATTCGCAACAGCAACGACGATTGATTTCGTCGAAACGAATTAAATTATTTCCCCGTTAATTAACATTTGCATTTAGGCTCGATCAATTTATGCGGGATACGCGTCCCGTGCATTAGATTTATAGCCTATAAAGCAGACACGTACGCCAGACACAACGGCAAAAAGATAATTGTTTGCGATACATACGCGCGACGATGCGACACGTACACGGCACACCGAGCGAGAGGAAAGTTATTACGCAGTCCGTGTGGAGGATTCATTTTCGAAGTAATCGCGTTCACGTGCACCGTTGATGAAGCGTCTCCCGATGCGCCGCCGAGTCTGGTCTGCAGCTCTCGTCGATCACCAACGAGAGCGAGAGAGACGCCCGCGTGAGAGGGGAGGGGGGGCGGAAAAGTGCCGACGACAGAAGCTCGTTCGGAGATAGAGGTAAAAAGATCGAACCCCGGGCTGAGGTGTTAATAATGCCGCCTCGGGAAACTCGAGAGTGCAGAGTCGCCTTCCGTTTCACGGATGACTAGACATACATCTTTGCCGGCTGCAAAACGAGATAAGATATTTCGCAGATTCTGCCTTTACTTCGAATTCATTGAAATTATTTAATTCCACTTCTCAGGGCAAAAAAATATCTTAAATTTGTCGCAATATTATAATTGAAGAGAGATAGATAGATAGATAGATAGATAGATAGAGAAAGAGAGAGAGGGGGGAGGGAGGGGGGAGAGAGAGAGAGAGAGAGAGAGAGAGAGAGATCGGAGGAATAGATGCCATAATTATAATAATTAATACGTCATGAGCTGCATGAAAAAATTGAAAATCAAATAAAATAAAAAATTAAAATTGAAAAATATTATATCGTTTTTGTTTTTATCGGAGTAATTTTTTTTAACGATTCGCGATCTGATTTGCAATTTGATTTTACGAGATAACGATGATGTCCGTTAATTGAGACGTAGATCAAAAGTTGCAATCCCGCTCGATGATCCAACCGCTGTGTAGCAATAAATTACTCGCGCGCTTTGTAGAAATGCGGATCGTTACGTTCGCGGGAACGAGTAAATTATCGTGAGCTTGCGGACTCCAGTCGATCCGGTTGTGCGTAACGCGCGCACAATTTGCGACGTTCGTCCGCGAATGCAATCTCCCCCGCGCGCTAACGACGCGCGTTTTTCTTCCAACGATTGGACGTATTTTTTTTAACGAGACCCCAGGCGCGCGTAATTACGTTTCATTTTATCCGCCGAGGGTGCCGGCGCGGCCGATCAATTTCACGGCGTGGACTAATGAATCAAATTAATGAACGAAGCCTTATCGTCCACACGGTCTTTGGCAACTGTTACCCCGTGAATTACGATACGCCCCCTCCTCGCCCTCGCTTAACAGACGTTAGCTTGCCCCGCCGCATAGTTTAACGTGCCGGGACTTGACTTTGGTTTCCTTCATTGAGAAGGATTCCCAAGATTTACCGACAATTATTCATCTACGTGATTATTCATCTGCGCAATCGCACGTAATGTGTTCAATCCCCCCGTTACCACGATTCATTCCGTTAATATTATTATTAACAATAAGATTATAGACGCCATTCCTCGGCAGACGGGGTTTTAGGTGTCTAATAATTTCTCTTTTATTGAATTTACATCTACAAATCCGAGGAATTTAAACATTAAATTATTATAGACACTCAACATCCTGTCTGCCGAGCGACGCTATCTATTATTCTGTCGTTTGAAACTTTTACATTGATTATCACTTTATTGTTTTTTTTTATACCGTTTGATATTGCACCTTCGGATGAGTAAAAAGTTATGAATTTCAGTTCCACAAATAATAAATAACATCGCCATGGAGGTACGGCGGGCATCGGCGGATTAAATGTTCCTCTCGAATCGATACGGATTTGCCGCACCCTCGGACAACTGAAACCTCAGACAACTCCTGCAAAGTCCAGATAAGTTGGAGGGGGAAAAAAAAAAGGAACGAGTATCCGATGCGAAGGGCCAAGACCCTCCGGCTCTTCCTTCCTTTCCGTCTGTCTCTAACGAATAATACATGGAGACGCGCGGGTACGGGCTTTGACGAGCTCGCTCGCGACGTGCCCGTCGCGGCCAACAGCCGCGGAAGGATAAGCGAAATGGGGAACACGTCCTCTCCTCTCCCTCTCGAGTCGGCGTTTTATTTGGCTCGATTAAATTCGTCGGATGGAGCCCCGCGCGCGCGCTCTCGTTTTCAGACGGCGGGTTTGATCCCCCGAGCGGGCACAAAAACCGGGGGGGGGGGGAGAGCGGCGGAAAGGTGGAATCGACCTGACATTCTCAGGAACCGAAAGGTGGAATCCCCTCTCTCCCCGTCGTCCTCCCCCCGATCCCGTTCCATCTCTCTCGTCGACTTCTTCTATCTCTACGGAGAATTGCTTTCCTTCCCCATTGTCCCGGTCGCGCGAGCGCTTCTTTTCCATTCTAGAATTCCAGCCGGTCTGCCGCGATATCCGCGCGGTTATTCGCCGCTCTCGACGTCGACGCACCCCCCCCCCCCCCCTCCCTCCTCTTCCCCGTGCCCTCCGGGCGCCCTCAACGACGGACGGCGTCGAACGTGAAGAAATTGGAGGCGGAGATCGTTTATTTCGTCCGTCTCTCCTCTCCCGTGACCGTTCAGCACCGCCGCCGTTCCTCCATCCTTTCCCTTTATCCCACTCTCCATTCTGATTTTCTTCGCCGATCTACGTAACACGAAGGAATCCCGCCAAAGGGACGGCGCGCCGGTGGAAAGAAATCGTTCGACACGCACCGCACGTAATTACGCGCACTCGCCTCGCCGGGCAATATCGCGTATAATCTCAAAGTTATTAGCCTTGTGGACTAGGTTTAATATCCGCGATATTTAATAGCTCGCTTACAGTTTTCTTACTTTTTTTCTCTTTTTTTTTTTCTTTCATTACGTTATATGCACGTGCGTCGTAAATGCGGTAGCGTAGAGTTTATGAGACGTGTACCATCGCGGTCTCTAAATGACAACCTTCATCCTCATCATTAATAATAATTGACAGTTATTAAGGAACGAAAAAATAAGTATTATTCCGACGTAGCTGGTTTCTGATATTCCTTACGAACAATAAGACAATGTAGTAACGCAAATACCGTTGGTGTTATAAAATATTTATCTCGCGTTTTGGCCCGCCCTCGGTGTGCTCACGTAACAATATGGTACGTTGCACACCGCAAACGTTTACTTCATTAATAGATGATCGTTACGTCATAGAACACCATTGATTTCTGTTGCAGGGGTCAGCGAGGCGGGTGTGCAACTGCAGCAGCCGAAATTGCCCTCCACGATTCACCTGGATAGCGAGGTCGAGCTTCGATGTCACGTCGACGGTTCCGGCGACATGAAATACGAGTGGTTCAAGTTGGTTGCCTCGCCTGTTCTCTAACTTCGGCCATTTACCTGAGCGTTTCTCTCGTGATAACCGGGGCGAGGAGAAGGCAACTAATGCTGGAAAAGCCAGCGAGGGATGCGCGATGCGGGGGACGGAGGGGGGGGGGGTAGGGTGTGTGCCGGAATGATGGGGGCAAACTACTAAGTTTCTAGCGTAACTGACACCCGACGTTTACAGAACCGACCCGGTGAATTATGAAGTGACACTCCCTCGCCCCGGCATGCACCGTCGAGAGTTTCACCTTCGCCGTCACCTCGAATCATCCCCCTCGGAAGCCGCTCGTCCCACGCGTCATGCGTTCGACGGAACTTAATGACGTCGGCTACGCCTTGCGTTGAAAATATCACGTTGTGATATTTTCGACGACGTCATCCGGTTGAAAAAAAATTTCTTCCTTTCGAGACATTTTCGAGCCTGTCTTTTTTTTTTTTTTTTTTTTTTTTTTTTGAATTAACGAGAATGATGTTGTTTATTATACGTTTAATTTTTTAAGTATCTCGAAAAGCAAAAAAAAAATATGAAAGAAGCATACATCGCAGGAATTGAACGGTAAAGTTATGCAGAGACGCGGAATAGCTTGTCAAATAAATTATCACGCGGAGTAAATTAACGTCGTCTCTGCCCGAATATAGAAGAAACGTCAGTATAACTGATGATATAATTAGCGCAAAATTCAATTGCACGTTTGTAGGATAATTTGCATATCTCGCGAAGATGATTCGAGCCGACGGTCGGCCGTTCGTTTTCCAGGAACAGGGTGAGCATAGCGCGAAGCGATCATGTCGAGATCAAGAAGAAAAAGCTGCACATACACAGAGCGGTTCCCGGGGACAGTGGCATGTACACCTGTCTCGCGAGGAACGAGGCGGGAGCCTCGCCGGTGACGAAGAGCTACCCGTTAATCGTTTCCGGAAATGAAACTGCGACGATTAAAGTCGTTCCGAGAGACTTGATCGCCAAGCGTGGCGAGCCGGCCGCTCTGCACTGCGTCTTCGAGGACGCCGACGAGGTGCAATGGTTCTTCAAGGAAATCGGTCCGCTGGAATCCGACGAGGAACGGACGATCTTCGAGAATGGTACTCTTATGATACACGCCGCCGATCAAAGGGACCAAGGATTCTATTCCTGCCATGGAACGAGAGACGAGATCACAATCAGTTACACGGTCGAATTACAAATTGCCTGTAAGGATCAATAGACCTTCAAGAGATAAAAATACATTTAGAATAAAAATCTTAAATCAAATTGATTAACCCAATGGCGCCGTTTTTTTTTTGAACAACAAACTGATAATTAATACGAAATAATTATGATATTTTGAAGTAAATGATTAACTTCTTATTATACTTATTGAACAATAAACAAAATTTTTTATATATATGTAAAATACTTGCAGATTTGCTAAATTTTTCGATGGCCGCCTTCGAACCGAAACTTCCAACTCAAATGGCGATTGTCGGCGAGGATCAAGAATTCCAAATAAGTTGTCTGGAGCCCTTAGGACTTCCTCCGCCCAAGGTTTATTGGAAAGATCCCACAGGACATATTATAAGCGATACCGGCCCTGTGCGTGTACAAGACAACACGCTCATCATTGCGAGGGCACGGATGAACGAGGACGACGGTAATTACACTTGCATGGCCGAGAATCTTGCCGGTGAAACGGATATATCCGTCCAAATAGTTATATCAAGTGAGTATACAATTTTTCTCTCGATAGAGAATTATAAGTTAAAAGTTATTAAAGGTGATGAATATTTTTATTAATATAATTAATTCGAAGGAAATTCTTATCGCATAATAATTCAGAAAAGTTGCAAATTGTATTTTTTATCATATATTTTCTAGCTCCGCCAAGTATAATAAGCTCCCCAGAGTCGCTCAGCGTGATGGAAGGTGATTCCGTGACGCTGACTTGTTCGTATTCCGGTATGGAACCGCCGGTAACGAACGTGCACTGGTTGAAGGACGGGACGCAGCTGAGGGAATCGGGCGGCCCGACGAGATACCGCGTTACCGATAATCATGGCAATGTTACCTTGCACTTCAAGAGCGTCGACCTGTCCGATAAGGGGCACTACATGTGTCAGGTATTCACCATGGGTTTCCCGTCCCTGTTTTCGGACCAGGCTGTTCTCACAGTCGAGGAGAAGTTGAAATTCTCGCCACAGCCTGTCAATAAACGCCTGGAGCTCGGCTCCACGGCAAAGGTATCGTGCAAGGCCCAGGGTGCGACGAATCCCACGGTGAAATGGGTCAAGGAGGGTGAGGACGAGGAATTCCCCAAACATGTTCAGGATATTAATGGCACTCTACACTTCAACGGCGTATTGGAGGAGGACAAGGGTCAATACACTTGTATCGCGAGCAACGCCCAGGGATCCATTAATCACACGATTAACATTGATGTAGTTAGTGAGTATTTTGCATATCGCGCGGGTATTTAGTGATAGTAATAAATTGATTTTTATATTATGAATTAATATACTCGATTGTTTTTCACAGTCGCGCCGAAATTCACGGTACAACCGCAAAATCCAACAGAGGCGATCGAGGGATATCCTGTGATGATACATTGTGCCGCCGAGGGTGATCCTAAACCGACTATTCAATGGGATAAAGATTCTCGCATGAATAATCTAGATAATCCTCGATTCGAAGTGTTAAGTAATGGAAGTTTGTACATTAAGGAGGTATATCTTAGTGACGAAGGAAAGTACGGATGTACCGCTGGTAATAGCGGAGGTCTAAAACGAGAGGAAGTTCAATTAAACGTAAAAGGTACAATTATTTATTATTACATTATTATAACTTATAATTTCTAAATTCTCTCTCTCTCTCTCTCTCTCTCTCTCTTTCTTTCTCTCTCTCTTTCTCTCTCTGTCTTATTGTAAATTTATTGCAAATTGATATGATTATTTTATGTCAGAATAATTATTATTGCAGCTGGAGATAATTATAGAACCGACATGGATTTAGAGACAAATGATGAAGGAACGATGATGACTAAGACTGTAACGATTACTCTTAGCGCAGCCGCAGGATATATGGTGCTCGTCGTTGGTCTCATGTTATATTGTCGTTATCGTCGTCGTCGTAGAAAGCAACAATATCTGCAGGAACAAACGGAAGGTACGTTGTCAATATTAATATATATATAATTTGATGAATATTGCAAATATTTAAATCAATATGTATATCTATAAATTCTAGAAAAATTGGAGAACGGTGACGTACAGGAAGAACAAACGGAATTGAAAGAAACTGGGAATAAAGTAAATTCGACGAGTAAGAAGAAGGAGAATCGTGATTCCCACAACAAGAGTGATGGCGCGGATACTGCTCACAGCCAGAGTAGCAATCAGTCTAAAAAATCCAAGTCAAATTATGATAAAATCGCAGTCTCGCGAAGCAATTTAAAAGAATTGAAGCCTCTTGGTCGGGGTGAATTCGGTGAGATTTATTCTACTAAGTATCAGGTTGATGGTGACAAAGAGTCTTTGGTTATGGTCAAGAGTCTCATAAACACAAAAGATGAGATTGCTCTTCAAGAATTTAAACGGCATCTAGATCTCGTCTATAAACTTAATCATGAGAATGTCGTCAAGCTGATCGGTTTATGTCGAGAGGAGGAGCCCGATTATATGATCCTGGAATACACTGACTGGGGTGACTTGAAACAATTCTTGATTGCTTCGCGAAAGGATAATAATTCCAGTCCGACACACGAATCGAAGCCGCCGCGTGCGCCTCAGCTGTCAGTGGCGCAAATATTGTCGCTGTCAAATCAGGCCGCAAAGGGCCTAAAACATTTAGCCGATAATCGATTGGTACACAAGGACATAGCCGCGCGTAATTGTTTGATCGCCAGCAATTTGACGATCAAGATCTCGCTACCATGCATGACCAAAGAGCCGTATCAGCAAGAATATACGAAGCATCGAAATCAGGTCATTCCGTTAAGATGGCTGCCCTACGAAGCCGTGTACGAGGACGAGTACTCCACCAAGAGCGATGTATATTCGTTCTCGTGCCTAGTCTGGGAGATGTTCCACCAGGGCGAATTACCGTTCAACAAATTGAACGACGAGTCCGTGCTGACTCAGCTCAAGGCGCAAACGCTCACGTGGAAGCCGCATAAGGCGGCACCGCCGGCTCTTCAAGAATTGCAGACTCAGTGTTGGGCGAATGATCCGCGCGAGAGACCAACCTTTGACGAGGTGGTCTCGAAAATAGGCGAAATTGTAGTCGACAGCTGCCTATAGACTAGATTCGTGATCGAATTGTGCGAGGCTTTGAATATCGGAAATACTGCAATAGGGGTAATAATTGTGCGGAGCTGTACGTCGAGAGGTAAGGCTGACAAGTGCCGATGATTACGCGGCGATAATCCCTCCCGTGCGAGGAGGAGGGATACGAGAATGCCGCGGCTTCGCACGCGAAAATAATTAACCGGCTTTCATGTTAAACGCTTCGTATCGATTATATATGCATAATGAATTATAGGGAATCCTACTTTTTTGTAAAAGGGAAAATGCTTGCTCATTAATCATCGAATGCGAGGATTACGTGTTTCAATGACGTCATCGCAAAACGTGATGTATAAACTTTACGCGGAATTCAAGTCGCACGTCACACATCGTGTATATCATTTAAATGCACGTCGTTGCATGTAATCAAGTGGCATCTTCATCGTATGAGAAGAGTTTTTATATATTTTATATTTGGAATTCGCTTCAGAGATTTATTTATCATTATCATATTTTGATTTAGATTCTTTTATCGTTTTTACACGAACGTTGTTTTCCGAAAAAAAAACACGTGATCGAGCAATCTCCGTGTTATGCGATCATTGAACGTTATATGTCGATCTCCTTTATTGCTTCCCTGTTATATTATATATATTATCAGGTAGAGAACGACATAAAAAAATCATTGGTTCCACAATAATTATTCGTATTACAGTATTCTGTCGCGTCCACTAGCTCGATAAGAAAGCTCGATAAGTAATATTTATTTCGAGTAACATTTCCGCTCCAATGACTGTTCTTCTATCGTCGAACTAAGTAACGATCTGTATGGGCCCATTACACATTATTACGCCATTAATGCAATACTTAGTATACAGTATCGATATAATAATAAGTATCATCATCACACATCGAATACTCGTAAGATACGTTAATTGTTAGGTAACGAAAATCGAGAACGGGAACGTTCAATCGAATTTTCCGGGATCACACGGACGATCTCGATTGAATCTGATCGAACTCGACGCTGCAATGACATGCATATTAAGAAAGTATCACGACCATATCAAATGACGAAGGAAGTCTTATCTCCGCCTATTTACTTCTATACGCGTTACACCACTAAGCATAAAAAGAAACTTTTTATAACGTATATTATTTATAACGTATATATTTATGTGTGATAAAAATGCAATCGACCACTCGTACTTGACGAAAAAGACGGCCTTGTACATACACCGATGGTATACGCTGGTATACGCGTAAGCTCCTTTTTTAAGCGCGAAAAAGACTACCATGAATTATCGTGTTAATTTCCATTAACGTGATCATTCGAGTCCCCCATGACTTTTTACTATGGCAAAGAATTTCATCGTGGATTGATATCAGAGGTAAAAAGATCGTGGCACGCGCGGCTAAACGCCGAGAGAATGATTACAGCGATATAACAGAATGACATACTTGAAAAGCCTATTTTTACACACGGAAATTAGAGTCGATCAGATCAGAGGCGAAATAAATATCGCTCGCGATATTTTTGCATTCGGGATCTACGGTTTGATAAATAGCGCGAACAATCTATTCGCGATGGTCCAATGAGAGGGATGTGCTGAATATATACTCGACCCCGTATTATCCGATTTATACAACGAAAAATCAACGTTCATACTTTAACGTAAGTTTCAACGTTTCGCACCTATTTTTGCATTTAATTCTACTGTAAGGGACCGTAGGGAGAGAACTCGCGAGGCAATTATGGTGCGCACATTCGCTTCTTCCATTTTACGCAAGACTTCCGTTGATGCTTCGAAGGCCAAGTGTTCGAAGGATACAAAAGAAAAAAAAAAAAGGAGAATCACCGGTAAAGATAACAATTTTTAATCGAGATAGACAGCGGATAGAAATAATCGCGTGACTTTATAACTTATTCTTGCGTGTTACGAGGACTTATCGATTTCAATAATTTTTGAAAGATTGACGCGCGCATAGAGCCGTGCAAAATTAGTTAATCGCATTAGTTCGGCTTCGTCGATCAGCATGCGATTCGATAAATAGAGTTTCATGTGAATTTCACATGTGAATATAAACGAGACCGCTTACTATTTTCGAAACAACAAAAAAGAGTAATTTGATATGTTGAAAGAGCTATCAGTCCTTTGTTAATATCGATCTTTATCAAAACGAGTTTTAATTCGTGCAGAATATCTTTATCAAAAAGTAACGACTCATTGAATCACGAATTATTTACATATATATATATATATATATATATATATATATATATATATATATATATATTGCGTGTGTATAAAAGTTTTAATCTTGTCGAAACAAATTTTTTTATTTTCTGCAATATTATATATATTTTTTATAACGTAAAATCAAACCGTTCTGTTCTGTTCCTCTTATATTTGCGACGGATTTTCAATAAATAATGCAAATCGGATTTCAATTTTTGCGATATTATTAATAATGATATAATATTTCATAGATTTTGATGCCTTTTTTAAAAATCCATGGAAATGGAATTTTAAATAATTGTATCACAGCGTGCGATGAAAAAAAAAAGACTAAAACTTTTACAAACAGTCAATAAAATCGATTCCCCCGTATTTTGTTAATTTAATACGTGTTTCGAATAACAAAAAGATTTGAATGCGGAATTAATAGAAAGAAAAAAAGCAAATCGATTCAATGAGACCGATTTGACTTTATCTGTTTGCCATTGGCTAGCTGTCTAAAATTGTTTCAGAAATTTCATCTCGGAAAAAATTAGATAGAAATAATGAGTGTTCGGCTCTGTGCATGCTAATATAAATATGATGTATTATATACGCATATTAGTAGATGTACGAAGCACTGATGTATAACACTGCCAATGATAAATGCGATTGTTCTCTAATTTAACGCACTCTCGTCGTACCGGAAAAAGCATGAGGCGGAGGCACCGCGAAGGCACTTTGCCTGCGAGAGCATCATCGTGTATTCGTGAGCGCTCTAATTAAGGATACGTAAAAGCACGAAATGAATAATCTTTCAAAGTAAATCGAATCACTCGAGCTCGTGGCGTCTCTACGAGCGAATTTTATAATGCTTCCTAAATGTTCGCTATATACGTCAAGAAATATCCTTGTGATCAGTGATGGCGAGCGTATTCAGTAGTATGAAATCCGAGGTGGATTTCACACAATTTGCGGATTTTTACGAACATTTCACAAAATTTATCTCAAGAAGAGAGTCTCTTGACGCAGAGAAATGTTAAAACTCGTTCGTATGAAAATATCGACGGGGATTGGAAATATGTCTAATATTTTCGCAATTCGTCGTAGCGTTCAACAGCGATGCGAATTCGAAGTAATTCGACAATTTTGTTGAAATAATGTGAAATTCATCCGAGAAACGCGCGTGAAAAAAGCATGGATTCCGTATCTGTGTACGACTCATCACTGCTTGTAACATAAACTACGTTAAGAATGTACGTTACAGCGATCTCTAACCCCGCAGTTTACGAGTACGTAAAGTTAAGGCCAATTATCCAAGTCCTGTGTGCTCATATCATTCGCTCAGATATTAATCATGGATTATCACCACTGCCATAAAGAAAGCAACAAGGCACACCGATCGCTGTGCCGGCGAGTTTCGTGAAAGCTACCTATTATGTCCAATATGTCTAGTCATATACGATGACAGAGTGAACAGCGTACGGGAAGCTCATTTGAAATAACGTTCATATCCTTAGGCGTTCCAAATCGATTTCTTTTTTACAATATTTTGTAAATATTTGTACTTTTTTATCTACGTCGTACTTATGAATTTTTGGAAATAGTATGTGCTACAATTAAATGAAGATAATAAAACAAATATGTAATGCTGCAATTTGCCCTTCGCATCCACCATTTGTCCCACAATTCACTTTTTATCCTTTTATGATGAACAATAAAATAAAAAAAAATAGAAATTATCTTATGCTTCCAGACTTTAATTTTGTTTTTAATTTTAATAATTCTATTTGATTTTATACGCATAAAAATTTATTACGGATAAGAAAAACGTCACTTCAAATTTATTTAACGATTTTATGTTATAAATAAAGTCATTGATAATTAAATTTGCCAATGAATAAAAATGTGAAAAAAAATAAAAGGATGAGAAAAAGATCTTCACATACAAAATTTTTTCACTTATCTAAGAAATGTTAATGATGGGAAGTGAAAAGAGGGATGCATGCTAACATGGATAGAATTCTTATGAGAAAGGGGTGGCGTATTACCTAATCAAATTTATTTTTACTTAATATTTCATGGTACAGTCTATACCTATTATGATATATAAAATAACGTAGTCGTCGAATGCAAACAGGTTCAACGAAAGCAGAAACGTCGACTGAGTAGCGCCCAGGAAAGAAAGGTGATCGAACGTTTGGAACGAAATGTGTAAATCATCGATGCGAACGCAGTAACGTGAGAGAAGTGCGTTTAGTCTTTTTACGTGTGTTTATATATATTTATATGTAAAGTCTAAAAAAAGTGAGGATGAGTCACTTAATTCTTTAGTTACTTAATTCATTAATACAGCGTAGCAGCCTCACTCTCTAATAGTACTAAATATAATAATGGTATAATGGTGGTAATTATATCGTTAATATAGATTATTAACATTATAAATAATATAATCGTCGGAATTCGTATAATAAACAATGATACAAGGTATTTTTGTCGTTTTAGTTTTTTAAATTGTTATCATATAGTAATAATCACAATAGCGTATTCTGAAAAATAGATTAGGGTCCCGTGGGCAGAGGGCGGAGTGCCTCGTTTCCTCTAGACAATTTTCTCTCGCCTTTCGTTTCGCAAATCTCCCTTTCTCTCTTCTCGCTATTCATCGCGCTTTAAAATTCTCCACGGGGGCCCGGGAACCCAATAAATTGGACGAGGATCTCGAGAATATAGATCTCGACGGGAGCTCGCAAAGCCCGTACGAATGGATCTTCTCGTCTACATCGTTTCCGATTACGCCGCCAGGACTCGAAACGGTCACAGAGTATCGCGCTGTTAAGAATCCAGCGACGTTAAACTACTCTCTTTTCGCACGACGTAATCGTCGTCTGTTTTTACATGACAGTATCAAAAAAAAAAAAAAAAAAGAAACATTTTTTGCGAAGACAGATCGCATTTCATCGCCAGGAGCATATTCGTATGGCTTCGAGGTGACATGAATCGGACGTTCCGAAGACAATCGAGCGATAATGAGACTCTCGACGAGGGAGTCTCGACGAACGTTCGCGTTCGACACGTCGTTCGCACAAAAGTCGTAGTCTCATCGCTGTCGACGATTTATAACGATCTCATGCAGCTTTCCGACTATCTCGCAGATCGGAGGATCCGTACAAGTATATTATCGGTCGTCTTCCAGATGCAAATTCGGTTGTTTAACGGTAAAACTAAATCGCGCCATTTCTTACCTAACTGTTAGCTTGTCCTCTCTTCCTCTCCCTTTACTATCTGATCTTCATAGTGTCTGTTCGACCTTTCCTTTTTTTTTTTCATATTTTTTTTCCTTTTTTTTTTTTTTTAATCGCGTCTCTGCCACTCTGCCTAGGGAACCCACTATAACAGGGCACTATGAACAGCAGTCTGCTGGCTAAGTGACTTTCCGAATCTACAATCGTTCCTCCGCATTCTCTCTTCTTTCTCTTTCTCTCTCTCACTCGATCAGATTCCCCTCTCTCGCCCTGTCGCACTCCCGCCTAATCCTACCGCACGCAAGACTTCGCCACCATTCCTTCTAATTTTTCATTCTCTCATTCTCTCTCTTTCTCTCTCTCTCTTTCTCTTTCTTCCTCTCTGGCAGCATCTCGCGTTTTCTCATCTCTCACCGACCCCATCCGCGCCGTTTCTCCGCAAGCTCGTCGACTCGCTGCTAATATTTTTATTCTTATTTCGCGCAAGCATGAAACTTTTAGACGGGAAATACCAACGTTGCGTCAAGTGTAAAAGTAAAATGCCAACGTTGCGTCACGTCAAGTGTAAAAGTATAGCAAATACAAAGACAAATGTTGCGCAACCGGTAACCGCGCGACAAATGTCGATGATCAAACGTAAAAAAAAGAAAACAAATATTTCAAGTCCAAGAAAGTGAAAATATCGAGCTTGCAAAACGTATGTCGAGGTCAACGAACCGGGGAATTAATCAACGTAATGGGCAAAACAGTGCGGAAAGAAACCCTTATCTTCGCTTTCTCTATCAGCATATCCCGGACAAGCCGATTTATAACACGCGCTCCCAAAACTCACCCTCCCCGCGTATCCCGCGATTCGTATATCACCCTCCCATTCCCATTCCCGTCCCGTCCCATCCAACCCCGTCACGGAAAAATCGACAAAAGCTCTCCTTCGCCAGCATGCTTCTCCTATGTCAGCATTCACACTACGTGTCAGCCAATAGTAAACCACTACTGTACCTTTTTCGCGTTTATGATATTTTATACTTTACTTTTTTAATTATTTTTTTTGTTCGTTAATATTAGACGTGCCGTGTCTCTACCATCAGCCTACTGCCAAACTACCTATCTCCTCGCTTCCACCTTCTCTCTCTCTCTCTCTCTCTCTCTCTCTCTTTCTCTCTCTCATCCCAATCTCTTCCCCCTCAATCTCTTCACTCGCGCCACGCTCCCTCCCCTCGTCGGGTATTTCCCACGCGTCTCTCCTCTCTCGCAGTTTATAAATAGTATTGTATTAATATCATCATTTTCCTTCGTGTGTTACAATATAATAATCGGCAATAATATACCTTCATTATTAATGCAATATCGTTATTATTAGTATCGCTCCCCCCTTCGCTTCCATTTTCTTTTCCTCCTTAATACACCGGGTAATTTCGTTCGCGCACCGGCCACGAGAAAAACGCTACCGTGAATCACGCGAGTGTACGAACGAACGAACGAACGAACGAACGAACGAATATACGAATCATCACGTTGCCCTGTGCCATACAGAATGGGTGTCTGCGAGCGATTAATGGGTGGCTGTTCCGATTTTCTCTCTGATGTTCGGTGTGCTGCGCGCCGATACGGGGTGCGATCTACGAGTGCACACAGCGGAGACGCACACACAAACACACAATCCTGCTCGATTAATTAAGTCAAAGGACCACCCCAAATTGCGACTCTGGCTTGCGGCGCTCGACAAGACCAAGACAGGCTGGGCGTTCGTTCGCCCGTCGATGTCGGAGCATCTCATCGTGATATATATAAAAAAAAGAGGAATTTCTCTCTCTCTCTCTCTCTCTCTCTCTCATATCAATTGATTTACTTGAATGACCATCGATCAGTGCCTCGAACCGTACGTTCCCGAAATCGCGATCCGCCTTACCCCCCTTGTGTCGCTGCACATCATACGACAAATGCAAAATCGTTACGTAACATTTGGCACCGCGTATGGCACGCGATGTGAGTTCTAAATTCGACGAGTATAAGTCGATGCCGGTCCGCCGACATCGCGGCCGATCGTATCAATTGACAAGTCCTGCGTGTAGTTGCACGTGTGTGCATGCGTATATCCACGTGTATATACGCCGCGCGAACGATCGTTGTGTGTGTGTGTGTGTGTGTGTGTGTGTGTGTGTGTGTGTGTGTGGTGCGTGTGTCCGAAGCGATAATTGCAGTGACTTTAATTAGAGACTCTTAAACGCTAGAAATCGCGGCCTTCCGACTTTAAACGCTATTTTAATGTACAGCATCTGCATCTCTCGTCGCCGCACTTATGTTCTGTCCGGGTCAATCCGCGCGAGGAAACGCCAGGATGATTCTCGCGTCGGATCACCATTTTCATGGAAATGACCGATCTCGCGAACGGCACGCGACGTGCGCGCGTCTATAACGAGTAATACAAGAGTAATAATAACATACGATCGGATAACGAGTAGCGTGCGACGAACGCAGTCGTGACGCTCGCGAGACATTCGACTCTGAAACGCTGAACGTTCGCCGGGTCGAGAGGTACGAATGCCGCCCGCGACGCGACGATAAAAACGCACGTGACGATGAGAAACTCACTGCCTTGTCGAATTTGCGGCAAACGAGCGCATTCCGGCGGATTTCAACCCCGGCCGATGTGGGGGCGAACGGCAAATGATTCGTCGAACGACGAATTGCGATCTTATCGAAGAGGAATCGCGAGAATACGAGAGGCGAGTAACTTGCTCGATCCAAGTGGGCCACACACGTGCACACATACGCACACAACACATACAGACACGCACATACACGCGCGCGCGCATTTGCGGTATTTCCTCCCACTTGGCGCCCTCCTAAAGGAAATCCTCTGTCTTTGCCTCTTTGTTTGCCGGCGCCACACCGCCGAGGATGGAGCCGAGGATAATAATGACGATGACGACGACGACGACGACGACGACGACGACGACGGCGGCGGCGACAATGACAATGATCGTGAACGTGTGCCAGAGTCACATTTGGGTGTGTTTATTCTTTTTTTTTTTTTTTCGCGAACGGTTATTTTAAGGATACATATGGCCGACTAAATATACAGACCGGCGTTTTTAAAGTAGCGCATGCTGCCGAGCGGCCGTCTCCGTCGGGACGCACACTTCGCCGAGCTTCTAGTTAGTTAGAGTAAAAAATAGCGTAAACGGCACTGTATTAGGAAGAAGCAAAATACATGTTACATTCTCGTTATTTTATCGTTGATAAATGCTATAGTGTTTTTTTTTCCCTTTAAAAATCTTCTGGTATCGCAATGTTATTACATTATTATGATTATTCTTAGGTATTAATTATCATATTATTATTATTATTATTATTATTATTAATGTTCGCTCATTTTACAATGCCGCGCGGGGGAGACCCAAACGCGGCTCCAGCAACCCCCGTCGGAAAAAGAAACATCACCGACACTGTCTCTCTCTCTCACTTGTCAGACTATAAACGTCGAGGAAGGCGGGAACGGGGATACTCGTCCCGCCGCTCATTTTTTTTTTTTCGCCGATTCCTCATTCTTCCTCACTTAATTACAAAGCGCGAAACGGGAGTCTCGTTTTTCCGCGGTCGTTCATTCGCGTTTTTAATGATTAACAATCGCGAGACTCTAGCCGTCGTGGCAATGGAGTTTTCGTTGAAACGCGAATTTCGAAAAATACAATGTCCTCTCTTTTTTTTTCCTCTCTTTCTCTCCCATCTCTTACATATACACATATTTATATATATTTTATATATATATATATATATACTCTTTGCTTGGTGTGCCACACTTTAAACGGAACGTCTGATCGGCGAAATCCTCCGACGGCTGGGGACTTGGGGGTGCGGGGGATGGCTGCGAAGAGAAGAAGACTCCCGTTTCGGAAATTCAACGCTAGTAGTAAATTTGTTTAACATTAGGTACTAATTCTCTCCTCCTCTTTCATTAAGTGGCTTACAATTCGTACAACTTGCCTATCATGTAAAACTATGACGTCTAAGATGTCTGAATTAACGCTAGATCTCGATAATAATCATATCGGATAAATTAATAGTCGTAACTGTGTATGTATCAACTAGGCTAGACTTCGACGGAAAAATATATTTATAAAAAGTTATAATATATATCATATATTAATATACGTTTCAAGCGTTCTATATATATATATGTATTTATATATATATATATATATATATATATATATATTCATTTATTTATTTATATATTTATTTATATATTTATATATTTATATTTATATACGTATGTAATCATTACTAATCTTCTACTTATTCCTAAGCTTCCACATCCTCGCGAGTCGCATCTTATACATACTTCATCTTCTACCCGATCTCCTCGCCAACAAGGAAATCTATTGTGTGTTGCTAGGTTCATTTCCGTTTTCAATTTATAAGTAAACTGGGGCTAAATCTCCTCTCCATTAAATATACAGACGAATAACTCTCTTGGGTTTTCGAAGGATTGAAATGAAATAATGCATGAAACATCATTACGTCTCCCGCGACATTCGTTAAACAACACAAAATCACGCGAAGCTTATAATCGAACAATGTTCCTCACACGCCTTCCCGTTTATTAACAATGCCAAACAAACGAATTCATTTATACCGAGTCGAAAGTCGCCCTAATCATTTGATCGCGTCATTGTCTTGGATGGAATCCGTTCCTTATTGGCTTAAACAACATGAACGTTACGAGCTCTTTGAACACGTTTATACAAATCTTCGTTTTTTTTTTCTTTTTTTTTTTTTACTTATTTTCCTTTTATTAAAGCATCAACGCTCGATAATAATATCGTAAGCTTATTAGACTTCTGATTTTTTTTTTGAACACCGAGCTACCGCTACATCTCTCGCTTTCATTCCCACCGTCTCTTCCATACACACATGCACACACACGCGCACACACGCATTCTCTCTCTCTCTCTCTCTCTCTCTCTCTCTCTCTCTCATTCACACATTTGCGCACACGCGCATGACAGTTTCTTTTTCTCAATTCTTTCTCTCATTTTCCCTTGAAAAATACTTCGTGGTGCACGATTGCCCTGTTTTTTCATGCATTACTTGATTCCAACGGTTTAGTACAATTCTACGATCTTAATATCGCGAGTGTCTTCCAACTAGTGTCGTCAACATGATTATTAAAACTCGCTAATGAGGTGAACATCCTTACACGTCTGCCTCTCTTACACGTCTGTCTTTTCCTCTTGTACGCGTGTCGCGTGTATGCACGTACGTGTTTTTGTGTATAACTGTGTCCGAGTCTGTGTGCAAGGGGGCCACCTTCCTATCGTTAATGAATACCATTTTTTGTGCGCGTTCTAACGATTAACCATTACAATGATCAACGGTGTCTAGTTTACAATTAATATCTTTGGTATCATGCCTGAGTCTTCCGTTTTACGAAAAAATCACTAAACAATTATTCGATAGAACCTTATTTGGGTATGAGCGGTTTGTCGTATCAAACTTAGAAAAAGATTCGTCCTTCGTGCGATGCGAAACAAGCGATTAGAAATGCTAGTTAGTTTCCCGAGGGATAAATGTACTTGCGACAAGGAATATCGGATTGATTATATGGCAGCTTCAAACCACGTGGAAAAATATAACCACGAGAAGTGTTTTGTGTGAGAGAGAGTGATGTTCCTGCTATCGCTATTCTTGTTTCAAGCACAAAATATCAATTTTGTCTTACAGTCTATATGTTGTGTGGCAGTTTGGATAATCTCCACATTTATTTGTGTATTTTTTTCATTGTATCTTGTTCGATCGGTGAATTAATTCTTCTGTTGGTATTGGCTCACACGGCCGTTTTCTTCTTCTTACAAATTTACGTTGATTCACAAGGACTAATAGTTTATGCTATTAATAAAGTTAACAATTCGCTTTTCGTTAGTTTAAGAAAATTCCATTAGTTTTCGAACGAAGTGTAATGAAGAATAATTTGTGCTTGGAACGATGATCACTTAAGCAATTAATGATAAAAACGTTTAATATAAATTTTGACGAAAGAAGATTCTTCTTGTTTATGCCAATTGTAAAAATGTATATAAGAAATAGATAAATGCATCGAGGCTCGTCTTTGAGAGATCTTTTCAGTCTTACTTAGTTTGAAGAATAATTTTTCGGCGAGCTCTCAGGATGTATTTTAACGCAGGATTGATAAATTAAATGACTCAACGTTTAATAAAAAAAGGAACGGTAATAAAATTTTATAAAAGTTTACAACCTGTAGTATATATCCGTGTGTAGTTGTGTGCGTGTCAAAGAGTTCAGGTTCGATTGTTCACAAAATTCCACGATCGGTGAAAGACAATCTGCTGGAATGTAGCTTCTTCGCGACACCGTAGAATTGCGGGAGACAGAGATGTCAGAAATCATTGTAACGCACAATTGCGTAATAAAATGATTATGAAAAAAATCGTACAAAAAATATATACAAAGCGTAACGACGAATTCTTGTGAACAAAAGACCATGAGATTCCATCACCACGTGCGTCCGTCTTTGTCTCAGATCCGTCGAGAGAGCCTACGAGTGAAAAAAAAGCTCTCTCCACGTTTCTCTTGTCACTCCCGACGCTCAGAGAGCATCTTGTCATATAGAATATATCACATACATATTTACTTCCCTAAACACACTGAAATAAGAAGCACTTTAAGATAGATGTCTACATACACCATCGGGCCCAGATGGACTGATTTCCGTCTCCGTTTTTCAATTCTGTCTTTATAACTTCTAACTGATGTATATGCTTTGTATATACGTATTATGTACATATAAGCGCCTCTCACTTTATCTCCCGCTCTCTCGCTTTCTTCATTTTCTATTTACGTATATGTGCAGGCGTCGAGAATGCGCGTCTCCGAAGCATACACAGAACTAGATAAATCGACATTCGCATACGAGAAACTAGAAAGTAATATCATCTTGGACTACTTTAATATCCCATAAACAGCAGCAACGTAATCCATGTTAGTTCGCTGCTGCGTAGATACATTAATCAACACGTCCTTAAACCATGCAATATAGCAATCTCCACGATTTTATGCATAATATAAATTTTTGCATAATGTGATGATATCACTGGAAAATTTTCATATTTCACTGAAACATTAAAAACATAAACATATGTAAATTATATTAAATCGCGGATTCATATAAAACATTCATATAAAACATATCAAAACTTTTAAATGTTATTTTACCATGATCAAACATCTTTTCAAATCTAGTAGTCTTCACTGGTTTAAATAAATGCACTATATACTTGTAATAATATATTCAAATATAAATAAAAATAGGAAAAAATTACAAAAGAAATGATAAAGATACAAATATAAAAACATAGAAATATTATTATTTACAATTAAATGCGTTAATATGGATTCATTTGGTCAATCGCGAAAAACAGTCGGCCAACAATGTCGATCACCATAATCGTCTTCGAATTTCGAGGCACGCAGCAGTGTTACGTGGTCTATAATGGCACTATCAATCACTCGTATTAAATATTACAACGTTAGAAAAATTGCGTGTTTCGAGTTTGCGGATAGTCTCCTTTAATTGACTTTATGAAAAAAGCCTTGTCGTAGTACTATGCTATGTAACTTTACAATTACACATATCGATATTAATAGTCAATTAATAAAATAGTGGAGATTACGACATTTTGTTGCGAACCACCGCGTAACGTTCGCACTATTTTGTCAATCGAGTCTAATCACCAAAGTTCACTCGAGTTTATAATTCGAGCATCGATAATCGTAGAATCTTTTTTCGTTCTGTATTCTACATGTTCATTTTTATGCAGATTAGCACTAAAGATCTACGATAACCGACAATCGCTACACTAAAATGTTTGCGTTTGCCTTATTTATTCAACAATATACACGGATAAACGAGTTAATAATCATCGTAACGCTCATTTCTGGCTGGAATGTCGTTCCTACGAGGACTAGGAAATGCTGCATTATGACGCTGCGATGATTTGTGAATAGGCAACCTGCAACAAACTGATCTATGCACAGCTATTCGACTCGACGTTTTCCAATATTCGTGATAGACAACCAACTTCACAAGGAAGATTCCTTAACTGATTTCTGTTATGCAAATAAAAAGCGATAACATCTAGACTCGATCGACGTAAAATTCTGAACATTTTAATTTTTCATTACGATCAGCAAAGCAACATCGGTACTGAAACGAAAGCTACGTGCAAAATAAAAGGATTCGGGATCAAAAGAAAGCAAGAAAAGCACTGCGGCATCCATCGAAGTACTGCGAAATTTCTGGCCTGAATTATTCTCTCGATTAATCGCTCTATATATTTTGGAATAACGCGCTAGGACTGTAGAATGCGCTTTCTCTCTCTCATCCCCTCGCATCGCCGAGCCAAAAGTAAATGATAACGACCGTGATGGCGAGGACGATGACGACGATGACGATGATGATGGCGATGATGGCGACGACGAAAACGATGGCGACGACTATGATCGATATATGAAGCTGCAGGGTGGCGTTGGCGGCGGCGGTGGCTGCTGGCCGCTCATGGCGATCGGTACAAGGGTGGGCGAGGGTGACGAGGAGGGAGGGGACGGGGAACTCGACGACACGCTCGACGATGGCGAGGGCGATTCCAGTGCCCTCGGACCGGCGAGCTCACGATTTGACTGTCCCCCGGACGTCACAGCGCGACTCCTGCTGGCCGACGTCGCGTTGTGGCGATTGCGCGCTGGCCGTCCTAGGCTCCGGTGACGGCCACCCCCCTCCTCGCTCGTTTCTCAGAGATAAACCTTCTTGACGCTGCGCGTGGTCGCAAAGCCGTCGTTGCGGCGATACGCGTCCCCCTGATGGGAGCGAAGGGTGCCGAAGTTGTCGCCGCGAGGACCCCCGCGAAAACCGTAACCGTCCGGGAATTGAAAGAGGGTTTCCGTGGGCGTTGGCGGTGGTTTCCTCATGGTACCTTTCGGGGACTGAAGTTTCGGCGGTTGCGGAACCAGTACAGGTTCCGCGTAGGTTACCTCCTCCTGCGGCAGCAACTTCGGTTCAGGTGCCAACCTGCTGAATGTGGATAGGCAAACATTACTAAGAGCGGCAAATGGAGAGAATTATCCTTCTGTCGAGTCCGTTTGTCCGTTGAAGCAAATATCTTACCTGTTGACATTTTGGCGTTGCTCGAAATATTCGTATTCCGTATCCGGATACGGTAGATTGTCGTCCTCGTCTTTCCTGCATTTTCTGCCGCATAGATAACCGGCTACGAAGCCAACGAATAACGCGGCCAATGCACCCGCTACCACAGCCATCACCAGAGTTTCCACGGAGTACTGTGGAGGAGGTGTGTCGGCCGCGGATACTTCCGGACCTGTGCAAAATAAGAGAATATTTTAATCGATTACACGCGACTACACACGTGAAAGAGAATCAAATTCAAGTTGACGTCTACATGCCGCGTACCTGAATTGTCCTGTTCCTCGTCTTGCATGATATTGATGATTTCACCACCCGGGCTGTCCTTATTCGGTATGGAGTCTTGCGGGAACTTGTTCTGATTAGCGGAAATAGCGCCGACGCTGCCGGCATCCTTGTTAAGGCTCTTGCTCGCCGGGCAGGACGCGTGTATGCCGGTCGCGACGCTCTGCAGGAATCTGCTGGCGTCCGTCGCCGCCGGGCCGACCAACGCCCTGCACTTGTTCTCCACCTTGTCCCAGGCGCAGTACGGGTCCTGCAGGGCCACGCACTCGCTGCACGACAGTATTCTGTCGCTATAGCAACGATGGAGTCTCAGCGCCTGCACCTGACTATCGGCGATGACGACCAACCGGCCGTCCTCGAGACCGTCGCCCGCCTGCGAGGCTCGGACGACCTTGATGCCGCGAACGGGTACGGTCGGCGGGAACGCCTGTATCTCCTCGATCACGACTGGACTGACCTTCTGATGAGAATCGGCGGACTCGGCGTTCACCGCCTTGATCACTTTGCCGTTGTCCGTGCCGATGAAAAGGACGTCGTAGGTTTTGCCGCCCGGTGTCTTCACTTGAGGATCCACGGCGATCTGAGTGAATCTGTAACTGAGTATTGGTAAAGTCATGGTTATCGACGCTTTCCGACCTGTCGCTGTCATCGTCGAAGTTGAACGCGCAAGGCGACCAATTTACATGCTATGATTCACTCGTTTGCGTTTCGCTGTATGAAAAAAAGCGATCCTCGGGGGGAAATAAAAGCGTGAGGGAATTTCAGCGCGTAAACGCTGAACGTATAGTAACGTAAACCACGCTCGCACCGGCGCAAAACACGAGACGCGGCGATGCGCGATGAAAGCTCGAAAACGAAAGCTGGATTCCGCGAGCGAGCGAGCGAGCGAGCGCGCGCGTCGTTTGCGTTCAATTTGGATTTCAGCTCGCGGCCGAAATCTCCCGAGCGATTTTCACTTACTGAAAACTGGTGCGTATAACGATCGGCTGGCCGAAAAAGCTCGGCACCGACTCATCCATCAGCGAGTGCGTGTTGATAAAGTTGAGCGTCAGATCCGGCAGTGTACGCGAATCGTTGGTGCATTGACCGGGTCGCGGGTCCGGGACCTTCGTATCCTGCACCGGCAGCCAGTTGGAGTTCAGGGCGCTTTGCTCCTTGAAATTACCGGCGAAGGTGTCGGCGATGTCCTGCAACGAGAACGCGCACACCGCCGAACCGCTTATGCTGTTCACCGGCGTTGTGAAGGTGCCGTAAATGAGCTGGGCGGACGTGCCGCCGTACTGACCCGATATCAGCTCGGTCGTTGACTCTGCGATCGAAATATCATTTAGATTGCTTGTAAAATGTATCCTCGAGGATATAAAAATCATCATATAAATATAGAAACAATAAATATAAGAATGGTAAAAATAATATAAAAATAATAAATATAAAAATGATCACAGCGATTAATCCTACATCTACCATACTCGTACTCCGTTTTTGGATACTTATATTCGAATCAATTGTTGATATTATTCTTTAGGCTTAACTTTAACTTGGAGACAAAAATCCTAAAAATTTGACTAGATCTAAAAGTACTTTCATTGAATAAAATAATTATGTACGGTGTTTAAATGGATTACTAGAGAACACCAAAAATGTTTGCAATATTATTATCACGCTTAAGCATCTAATATAATATAATATAG
The DNA here is from genome assembly GCF_055798465.1 of Pogonomyrmex barbatus. NCBI lineage: Eukaryota > Metazoa > Arthropoda > Insecta > Hymenoptera > Formicidae > Pogonomyrmex > Pogonomyrmex barbatus. Next base: position 12,800,890 of record NW_028297127.1, read on the forward strand.
CATCTAATATAATTTTAATAGCTCAAGAAAATTATTTTTAGATTTGTATCTATGAATTTTTGGATCAGCAAAATCTCTTTTTCCGTTGCGAATTTTTATGAATCAAGCAAGAGATTCGATTAAAGAAAAATCAAATTACCCATCGTTTGTATAAAACGAAAACAGACAGTCGGTATATTTTTAAAACGCAGATGGATCCCCGTCAGTATAGCGTATAAAATATCGCAAGGAAATAAAATGTTTCAGGTTCTCTTTTATTATATAGCGAGTCTGAGGAAGCAGATGCGAGTACAATGTATTCTGAAGGCGAACGGTAGATTGAAGAGCTCGCACAATCCCCTGTGCGAGCATAGTCCGTTTACTTACGTATCTCGTTAAAGTAGAATGGGAAGTCTCCGGTGACGGAGCAATTGAGACGCGACTTCAAGAAGGACGTCCACCTGTTACGGAAACGATGCGGTCCGCCCCGATCGTATTTACAGACTCGCGCCACGCGAGAGTAGACGGCCTGCGAATAGCGAAAATTGCGCCTCGTAAATTTCACTGCGTGGAGCGTAGGGCAAAAAAAAAGTTTTATATTTTCCCGCCTGTGGTCCTCATCTCGAAAAATATGTGTCACGGAGAAAAAGGACGAGAATGAGGAAATCTAGTTTCAGCTTTTATGCGCGTTATTAAAGTGACACGCACGTTTTCGGGCAGTACAGACAAAAGGGTCGCACGAAGATTGCGCGGAACTTCCGCGCGGAACAGCCCCCGGTGGGGTACGAAATATCGCGCGACTTCCAGAAAAACGCAATTCGCAAAATACACCGATGCGATACGCCGCGGCGTGAAAGAGGATAAAACGGCACGAGTGATTTATCGTGACCCATAATTAAAATAGAATTCGCGAGCGTGTACACGAGCAGCGTAAACGAAATATAAAACGGGGGAGAAAACGGAACGGAGCGCGCTCGCGCGATTTCGAAGATCTCAGGAAATGATTTATTGTGCCCCGCCGAGATTATAAATTTATTCCAGGTCGCATAAAATTTCTCCGCGGGAGGAGCCCGCAATCTTTATCCATAATACCGCGCGTCCCAACTTTTTCTCAGCCCGGATTTATCCTTCGCTCGCCGTAAAATTATGCGTCATTATCAGAGAGCAAGGAAAGCTCGGGCTCCGCCTTTGACAATAAGTCGAGCTTCGACTTAAGCTTCGTCCACAATGAATCCGACGCTAACAGTTTTTCGTTGTGCCGCTGCGAGCACGGCACGCCCCGGGGAGACACTCGTCTATGTGTGTGCGTGTAACGAGGAGAAGAGGTGACGAGCTTCTCTGAAAGCTTGATCTTCAATGCGAAAACGACGAACGAAAGAGACGTAATCGCCTTATTCGTTGTTAAAAAACGTCCGGAGAGAGTAACAGCGCGCCGGTACGGACTTTTGCGAAACTTTTGCGCGTATTATCCGACTCCGACGCGAAATTTAATCTTATCCGACGCGATTCTTCCACTCCATTGTTATCCGTTGACCGTGCGCTAATTCGCCGAACAAAATATTGTGACGGGACTTTTATATAGTGTCGCGAGCCCGAGCTTTTATCGTGCAAATTTCGGTTACCGTGAAAGCGGCGGGATATTAAATCGTACGCGTGAAAATGACGCGGCGGAGGTTAATGGCGAAAGCTAATGTAAGCGAGTGTAGCTTCCCTTAATTGCGCGATCGATTCTTATCGTCGTGACAACACGATCGCACACAAAACGGTGTTCCATAGAACTTCAGAATCCTTCGAAAAATAAACGTTTTGACTGCAACGACAATTCAATGATTACACGCACGCATGGGTGTATCCAGGATTCTTTTTCAAGGGTGGAGTTTATCAATTTTGTTAACACAATAAACAGTAATTTGTTGCATTAAATTCTTTTGATATTGTAGAATTCTCGTTCCTGATTTTGAATGAGAAAAATATTAGATTTTGTAAATTATTTAACATCTTTTTTTTTTTTTTTTTAATTTCGAGGGGAGTTTGAACCCTGTCCTTGGATACGCCCATGACTACGCTCTCTTGGAATATATATTCGTGATACATGGGGATGATTAATTGCCGATGATTCCTTACCTTGCCGCAATTGATATATTCTACAGCGGTCTCCCTGAAGAAGAAGTAGACGAAGTCTCCTTGGGACATGGAGCTCACGAAGTTCGGTGCTGCAATTAGAATATGTAGCCATTATTACTAACTGCGCTATTGCCATCGCCGCGCGCGCGGGGCCATAGTAAATGGCACCATAAATTCCCCTTATAAATAAATGAGCGTAATAACCACCTAGCGGAACGCAATCGATGGCGGTGTAATAAAGCAGACAACGCTCATACAGCACCCGAGAAAATAAGGGGGGAGGGGGGGAAAATCTCGCGCCGCGATTTATTTAAAAACTTCCATTCCTACTCGACGCGATGTCGCGCGATGAACATTAATTCTCGCGCGCATTCGAGCGGCTCAAAAAGTTAAGGCAACGGGAGTTACCGGGTTATTTACGCTAACAAACGTTCCACTTAATTGTGCCATTAATTTCGACAAACGCCGTAATTAATTGATCGTAATTACCAACGATTAAGTGCATCAAGACACTCACGTTGACAAACGACGCATTAGCCAGATTATTAACGCTCGAAAATTATGTACTCCTCTCATCGTTGATGATAGTCTACCGCCGGTGAAATAACGAACGGCCAGAAACGGCGAAAGTGAATCAAAACGGCCCCGTTTACCGCCTCCGCACACGGAAGTTGAGCAACTTTCACGTCTGCCCCGTTGGCGGTATTAAAAACCCCCGCGTCCCAGGTATACGCGCACTCTCCCAGCCTCCAGATAACCCTCCTCCCTGCCATCCAATAAGCCGGGCTACGCGTAAGAGATTCTTTTATTTTCCCTCGGTTATAACGTCGTGTTGCCCGGTAAAACGCCGCCGTCGTCTCCGCCACGTCGCGGTTCCGCCGCCGTTTCGGTCGGCCGCCCGATAAAGTGGGAAAACTTTATCGATTTATTAACTTGACAGGGTTTTCATAAGCTTCTTAGGATTCATAAAGTAATATTAATCTCGCCATGCCACGTAGGTATATCCGAACGACCCGTCGCTCTCTGTCCCATAAATTCTCCTCGTTTTACTCAACCCCTTAGCGAGAGAGCTCCTCCAGCTCTCTCTCTCTCTCTCTCTCTCTCTCTCTCTCTCTCTCTCTCTCTCTCTCTCCTTATCTCTTTCTCTCTTCCTCTGTCTGTCGCGTCGCCGGCTTCGCTCGCTTCCTTCCTGCCTTCCTTCCTTCCTTTCTTCCTTCCTTTCTTCCTTCCTCGCTTCCTTTCCACCTCGCGTCCCATGTCGCGTTTAACTGCACCTCCACCACGGAGACAAAGTGCCGCGGAAAATTCGCGGTGAAGACGAGGCCTCTCTTTCACGAAAGGGAATAACGCTCTTCCGTTATTCTCCCGCGGGAACTCACCTTTCCTGATCTCCCTCCGCGGCCGATTAGGGAAAAATGCTTTCTCCCAGATCCCCGTCGTCTCCCCGCGTCTTCCGCGCCTCGTCGGGAATCATTCGGCCGGAGATTTTCGATTCGCGATTCGCCGAGGAGGCGACGCGGCGGGGAAGCGGCGCAGGATGGCGGCGGGATGGAATTGAATTTTCGACGAACGGAGAGAAAATCAATATTGTCCAACGGGTGGAGAAACTTGATTAGCGCTCTCGTACACCGTTCAATTAAAATACTCCCGGCGGACTGGAGGTCCCTTCCGTCTCCGTCTCCGCCTCGAGCCAAGTGACGTATCAATTTTAACGCCGTGACGACGAAGACGATATACTTTAAATTTTCGTATAATGAGTGATACAACGCCACGAAAATCAGATTTTAATTTGTTAAATCCACAGATGGATCCATGCGCGATGTATAGATGGCAATGTTGCGAACAAAGAAAGAACCCATCGATAACCGTGGAAATCATAGCGTGTCAGCATGTTTCAAAAAGCGACAAAAAATCTGTTATGTCTACGGCGTTAATTAAAATCGTGTTTAAATTTCGTTAAATAGAAGAGAAAAAAAAAAACATGCGGTATATTTTCGCATATTGCGTATGTACTCAAATGAAAAAAAAATACGAGATCAATGTAAATTTTGGATATCAAATAAAATAGAATCCCGTTCGACCGAACGCGATTTCAAACGACACTTTGTCATTTAAAAATCACGTAGTTACTCGACTGCGGCGATGTCGCAGTTCCCTGCTCTATAGACGGTATCTTACAATGCAATGGGGTCGCATTACAATCTCCAGGGCAAATTTCGAGCCGATGGGCACGGCGGGTGCTTTCCATCGTTACACAAGCTCGGAAGATCCGTGGAATAATCTTGGAGCAAGTACGACGAGAGAGCTTAGAGAACCACGTACACGCACGGTTAATCCCGGAATTACACCGTGTGGATTAGGAAGCACATCGGGGGTGCGCCGGGGGTGCACCGAGGGAAGGGGGGAGGGTGGCACGGTCGCGGCTCCGATCGCGCGGTATTTCTGAATAATTTTCCCGGGACGCGCGCACGGCGGATTTTCAAAGTCGATCCCGGGCGCGCACCGGCCGAAACTTGGCGTGCAAATATTGAATCGAACTCGCAGTTGAACTTTAATGGACGCGGATGTGTATTATGCGGGAGCTGCTGTGTGATTTTCAAACATTCCGACACGTGTTTACCTCCGACGATTGCCTTTCGCCCGAGAGGGATCACGTTTTTGACGGCAACGTAACGGTAGCTCGATAAACGGCAATAATTATTATCCGCGATTGGAATATTAATAGGGATAATTGCAGAAATTGATAAGCAGATTGATGAAATGATATGATTAAAGTCGCGGGTGATAATAGCCTCGGTGATAAACCGAGTCGCGAAGTATAAGCGAAAAGTTGGGGGAAAGTTTCAATTCCGTTCACTTCATTCAACTCTTTTTTTTTTTCTTTTTTTTTACTTTTGTATAAGATTCCGGCCGGCTTATTGATCATTCTCATTTAATATCGGATTAGTCCACCTCCATTCTAAACTTTTCTTATTCGATTCTGGATAATGTGAATCCCGGTAACTTTCTTCTTCGTAAACTTCCGCAGATACCTTCGATAAATGCGAACTATTGTCTTATTGTTAAGAAATGCGAAGTTCGGAAAGCGCTGGGACTGAGAGCCGATACAGAGAAACGCAAACTTTCAAGAAATACAAATAGCTGGTTCTTTCGTTACAATTCCTCGCAATTAGAAAGTAACGATTGAATTAATCGGATCTTGGATTATAAGCTATCGATCGCATTCCATTAGCTCGGTCTAATTGCGACTTGATCTCGCGTCTCTTAAAATCGCTATTTGCAGAGAAATTACCGTCCTCGGATACTGATCCCGAAGGAACGAAACAAACAACGAAAAATAAACCAATTTACGCGGTTTCAGAATAAATATTTTATCTTGTAATTGCGAGCGAACTGATCGTTTCGCAAAAACAACGAACTTGGAAATTATAAAATTCCTTTTAAGACAACATTCCCGGCAACATTTTCAAGTTTGCCTCCCTGGCGTTTAGATCCAGCCGGCGTTAATGTTAATCTATCGGGCGGCTCGCTGCGATGAAAATTAATATTCCGAGTTTCGATCATTAACTACCGACTTCAAACGGCGCACTTGTCGCCGTGTCGAATTAATGGCGAAAGCGCGCCGCGAAAATGAAAATTGATATCCCGAGTTTGCGATCGGAGTTAACCGCCGACTTTCAATGTAAATCAGCAGAAATCAGCAGAAACGCGATCATTAAGCGTCATCAATCACCCGGGCGGGAATTGACGGAATTGAATTAGTTCTTCTCGCTCACCGTTCAGACTCATCGAGTCGTACTGCTCGGTTTGCAGGGGCTCTCTGTAGATTATTGGGTCCATGCCCGCGAAATCGGCGACCGTGCCGGTGTAGAGTTCACCGTCGACGTAGACGAAGGTGCTGTTGTGCTGCGGATCGTACGGACATCTCGCCTGGCCGCCCTTCTCCTTCACGATCGTGTAGTTGCCCGCGTGCACCGTGTAATCGCGGCACATGGGCTTGAAGGCGTTGGTGGCGCACACGAAGAGATTGTTCGGCCCGGTCTTCACCAGGATGCGAATGTAATTTTGGCAGTTCTCCTCGGGCGTGCCCTTGACGACGCACATCTTCACGTCGTTCTCCGTCGAGTACCAGGTCAGCCTCTGCTGCTCCGTCAGGTCGGTGAGGCTGAGATTGTGCACGAGATTTCTGAAATGAGATCGATACAATTTCTTATTTAAAATATTGCAAAGAAATGCTAGTAAGGGTGGTAAAGTGTTGCACGGTTGAACGGGAAGTGCATGGGACTTTTGTGATAAAAAGAATAAAATGCAATCTTTAAATTTTCGAAGTAAAAAGAATGCTCAAAGATTTACTTTAAACTCTAGATTAACATGGTCATTGCTGCTGGCACCTTTCGCATTATTACGAGGAGTATCAAGGAAGCGAAGGACTCTAACGCACGTTGGATGGAGGAAAGAGTTTTCCCAAGTTGTGCAAACTTAGATGCCTAAAGTAGACATCAACGGCGGAGCAAGGCTGCCTGGTTAACACGGGTTTAGCTGAGAAAGCGCGGCGTTTGTGTAAAGTTTCGGCAGTCGATCGTTAACTCTTCTTCATTAAGCACTCCGCCGTATGCTTAGAAGCACTTTAAAGGGGAAGAATCTCCCTCCGCGCTCGCTCCATCGCGCAGATCGCTGATTTTGCCGGGGATGTTTCGCGGAATAATCGCGAAACATCCCCGTATTATAAGCCCGAGCTATATATACGTAACGAGCAAGAAAACGAATTTTCGTATCATCAGACAGAACGCACGCGGTGATGGCCGTGGCGGCGGCGGCGGCGCTGGCAAATCGGCCGAGCAATTAGTGTAATCCGATCAATAACGAACGAGCCTGGATATATATCAGAGTTCATTCACGCACAATGCGTTTAATCCGTGTACGACCTGATTATCATCATCGCTTCTGCCGACTGATTTCAACGTTGGAACAGCGCGTATTCAGCGCATACGAAACGTGAATAGATTGATCTGCATGCACGGCCCGAGAATCCGAGGGAGAAGGAAAAAAAAGGGGGGGGAGAAAGCGCGCTAATCGATCGGTCGGGAGCGCAATCGAACGGTCTGAATACGTCCCCTAATGACGAATCCAAAGCCCGCATTTATATACACGTACATACAATATATTTATATATTTATACGACTTGCGTCCGCAATTATTTCGCGTTGTATTTGCTAAATCCGAACTTAGACGTTTATCTCCTTTGTAGTCACACGTGGAAAATTTCGTGATAAGGAGATTAATATGCGTATTTACGTATATTTTACAGGCGGCAATGATTTAATTCACATATAGCTCATCGATAATCGATCGAATATGGTCCAATAGTCGCGATAATATGACATCTATTGTTGCATTTGACATGATTAATTATCTCATTACTCAGTATATAATAATTTTTGTTTATGTATATTGAACGAAATTGATTGTTTATTATCCTTTGATAAACAGATTATATAAATATCAAATGTATTATATTATATTAAAGATATTTTTCGAGACCCGGGTATTCGCTTGTCGAGAATATCTGTGTTCTGATACATATTTCTATAGTACAAAACAATGTATATTACAGAAATGAAATTATGATAGAGAGCTTGGAGTAGTATACAGCGATTAATAATGCATTTTGAAGGTTATATACGATTAGCAATATCGTTGTCAAACAGGAAATTCATAATTATTTAATGATATTCCAGCGAGACCGTGGTGATGTACGTATAATTAATTTCTACAATTAAAATCATCGTTATCTCTATTACCAAAGTCCATACATCCCGATGTAACGCACTCGTTTGAGATCAATGTATAATTTAATGATCGATATTAAAAAATTCGCGAACTCTTGGGCTAAATCCCCAATCGGGGATTTAGCAAATATTTAAGTGACGATTTTCCAGATTGACTTTAATCGAGGGAAGTCGGCTGAACCGGATTAAAAAACACTCGTGGACGGGTATTCGATTTTATGCGAAAATGAGTTTACACGTAACCCATAAAAGGAATTACACGATTTTCGATCTACCTCGAGATCATCTCCGGGCGCTCGAGCAAGCAGCGGTGCAATGATACGTCGGAAGATGGATAGGACGGGAAGAGGAATAAGAAGAAGTGGAAGAAGAAGAAGAAGCGGCCCTTTAATTAAAGCACTAGCTCCAAATGAATCCTCTATTTACCTTCCGCCGACCAGAAGATAGTTCCCGTCCCTGAGCACCAGCCGAAAGTAGTCTGTGTGCGTCTCGTTTCCCGTAAACCTGAACACATCCTCCGCACCTGGAAAAGAAAAGCAGAGGAAGGGTTTCGGATTAGTTTTTGTTCTATCGCTTGAAAAGTGGAATTACCTTATTCTATCTAATTAGCCGTCGACAGCCATCGACATTGCTCTTTTGTGACAGTCGACAGTCGGCTCGTCCCCTCTTCCCCCTACCGCGAAGGGCCGGAAGCCGGCCTTAATAAGCGTAATAAGCTTCCTTTTGACCGCGGACCCGATGAACAATGCCGATCGATCATTAGCGAATCAACTGCGAGCGGTCTTTCTTAACTTCGCGAGCCGGCTAAAAAACGCCGTTGACGTTTCTATTATCCGTTAATTATCCATTGACCACGATTTGCAAAATTGCGATGCTATTATAAATGTTCGATGCATTAAAACTGATTGTAATCGAATTCGTAATGTGATAACAGCAGGAGGAAGATCGTAATTATAGGTATTTTTATCGTATCGTTACTTTTAAATTCCGTATATTTTCATTTTTTATTTATACGAAGTATTCCTTCGAACAACGAAATAGTCATGTTCAACGTTCGTAAAGTGAAACATTAATGACTCGCTAGGTCCCGAGTGTAATAAGCAGAAATTTCTGGGGCAATCAATGCCGATCGCAGCAATCTCGAAACCAGTGTTATGCAATTCGGTATACATATACCGTAAATTGCACCGTCACACTGACGACGTGCAGCGTATGTAGGATGCAATATGACCTTATTAAATATTAGTATGCCATGTGCGACGTAAAAGAAACATGTTTCTAGGATGATATTTTATGATAATAATAAATAGGTCACGATAAAGAATTATTTAAGACATTTCTCGCGATGTGTCTCTCAATTTCTCTTCGCATAAAAAACGTGTCAGGAGAAATACAAAATTTCTGTCATGTTTTAATATCGATGTATTTCATCAATTTTCAATAATCTTCTTCGTGCGCAAGAAACATATGAGAAGCGATCATATTACATTCTACGGATATCAACCAAAAGCGTTCGTCGACTATGAGATTCCAATGTCATCGATCAATCGATGCAGATAGTATAAATTAAAAGAGTAATTATCAGACGATCCCATATCCTGATGTCACTCAATGTAAATGATCGGACTTGTGCATCCGGTGACCGTGATCTCAGGCCAGAGATAGGGATGCACTTAGTGCAACCAATCGCAACAGCAACAACGATTAAACAACACGGTCTACGTCGGCTGTTCGCTCTTTGGAACGGAAATATTTCATTTATATCGCATAAATTAACACGCGATGCGAGTTATTTGTGCGATGTACCGAGAAAATTGACAAAAGGGAACCAACTTGATAATTTCGCAGCGAAATTTAGTGCGCGAAGCGCACTTATCGCAAATCGTTTGTCTCGGACAAGAATTTGGATTTCGCTATATATTTTCGGATTATAATCCGAAAAGCGCTGCAACACAAACACAAACGGCTGTGTAATCCAACTAATTGCGCCATATTTAAATGTGATTAAACGTCCGTATTTGAACCTCACTTATTGGAATGCGTATGATAATTATTCCGAGCTTTGCACATTCAACTGCCACTCAATGTCAACCACTGAACCACCCTCTATCTGATTTATGTAATTCGAGTCATATGGATATATACGTGCGTTGCAAGTAAGCACGGATACTGACCATATAATCACAAATGTTTGTTAAATAACATTCAGAGCGAACCAATCGATCATTCCGAATGTTATTTAACAAACAATTGCAATTGACATTTTTAATCGTTATCCACCGTACGTGGATTACGCGCACGCAAGCTCATGATTACATTGATTTGTATAGGAAACATTTATATATATATATAAAACGGTTATATATAGAAAATATTTATATATGGAATGTTATATATATAGGGGGCATTTTCTATATGAATGGATATATTAAAATATCACCTTCCGCCAGGGTCGACGATCGGCTATCGTTAAACGCATCAGTGCCGATCGATTTCGATAACTGAGAGGAGAGGAGGCACGCCCTCCCTCGCCCGTCCAAGTACGTGCAATTTGGGTCAGATATAGACAGTAACAGCGGTAACAGAAGCACTGCCGATGAACGGATGCGATGCTGAAGCAGGCTATTATCGAAAGCATCATACGTCTTGCCGTAGAAACGAATTAACGTCATGTTGCCGGGCGTTACGTCCGTGCCGCTTGACCGGGGCGAGGCACGAGAGAGAAGAAGTCAGATGGATGAGCATCCAGCTTGATGTCGAGAGACCGAGCGAGGATGACGTGCAACGTGGAGGAGGAGAGCGAGAGGAATGGACGCGCGATGGATCGACGGGTGGCTAGACGGTGGCATCCACCGCCTATCCTCTTTCTCTGATTGCCTTCGAAATTAAACGGGCCGAGTGTGTATCCCGTAGACTCCCATCAACTTCGGGACGCGCTCGGTTATCGCTTTCCAAAATTAGCCGTTCGATTTTCGTCGCGAGTCGCGTGTCTTGAAATTTCGGAGGGCGACTCGAGGACTCCGGAGGAAGTGGATTTCCAGGGGCATCTCGTCTTACCACGGACTCGTCCGCCGCACGTGGCAAATGCACGGACATTATAAATAATTGGCCCCGGTCAAAGGAAAATTTGTGATCTGCTCGCGAGGAGGTATTATTAAACGTCACGTGGTTTAGTCTGGTGACGCCGTCGATTTCTCTCTGTAGGTCTCAATTATATCACGGTCGATCAATTTTTGTTCCTCTATTTGTGAAATAATTATCACCTTGTGCCAATTTTTGCAATATTCTTACATTACCCACGTCCTTGGGATATTAATATGCGCGTATTAACGATAACGCGTGAAATATTGCTCGAGGTATTTCTCTATTTTATGTAAAAAAATAGTTGTAAATGCTAAACATTTCTCTTGATACATTTTCAAAGATCGCCGTACCGTATTGAAACCTGGCTCTCTTTAGAAATGCCGTTCTTCGATACGATCAGTGAAAACCTTCGATTGAAAGGACACGCAATACGAGCCCCCATTACCGTAGGAAATTCGTCCTCGTTCCTCGTCCTTTTCTCCGTCGTTCCTTTTGTTCCGCCGTCCCGTCGACGAATGGTGGAACTTCGCATCTGCCAGCCATTTGCGGTTAACGTCAAGTTTCGAGCAACGAGAGGCACCCTGATATTCGTGAAAGCCGATACAAAATACAAGCCGCGGACATGTATCGGCTTTCACGCTGCTGCCAGCGGAGCATAAAAACTTGTACTACGGAATACGTACACTGACGGGTGAATTCATCGTTTCGAGTTGCTTCGTCTCACAATTATTTTACTTGTTATCAAAGATTTAAGAACAAAGTTATCAAAGATTAGTTAGTTAGTATTCCGCATACAAATGCATGCTACATAAGTAAATACATAACCTATACATAGATGTTAATTTTTCAACGATAACTACGATATTTGTATATAGCTACAATTCGGGTCTATTTCAATAATGCCATCTCATGCGTTTAAATTGCAATTTTCGTAGAATTGATAACTGAAAGCCAATATTTTAGCAAGGAATCGAGAGATACAATTGAAACCGCTCCCGTCGTGCTCCCGAGAGCAACGATTGTTCCTGGAATGTTAAAAAATTGACCGAAATCGATTTATCCGCTCTTTCCGTTCGATCTCTACAAATTACATATATAAGTTTCTCGGGGCCACCCGGCAAGTGCTGCGATTCGAAAATATTGAACGTGTCCAAAGTTACGACTCGCCCGTCAAACTTCGCAGATCAAACTTTTCCGGAAAACGCTTTCGCCATGCAAGAGAGCAGAGATGGAGGAAGAAGCGAGAGAGAGCGAGAGAGAGGGAGAGAGAGCGAGAGAGAACGGATATTTATCACGTGTTTTGGAAGAGAGGGAGGAAAGAAAGAGGGACCGACTGTTTCACGAAGTACGAAACGATGGCGTGCGGCGAATGTCCGTGACTGGTGGGCGGATTGCTTATCAAGAAAGACGGAACGACTCGTGAAATGGCAATTAAACGCACGATCGTCCTGCGTTAAGATCGAACCACTCCTGCGTGTCGACGTCGATCACGGTGGACGCCCGCGCATCTTCCGTCAGTTAATCCTGACTGACGCGAAACGGTGCACGCGCCGCGGTTAAATGATATGGGTGACGGCCGAGGCAATTTGATGTACTCAAGATTGGCGGTTATATATTTGGATGGACGTAGCTATCAACGACGGAAAAGAATCACGAATTATCGATCCATTGGTGATTACGAACACACCACCACAGGCATAACGAAGATACAGGCGGACGTTATCGGCTAAGCCATTCATTCCAAACACGATGGAATTTTAACGGACTGATATTTTCTATAAAATCATCGGTGATTTAGTTCTGACGAAATTATAGAAGCATTGGATACAATGTGACAAACAACTGAATGGATTCAATTCGCAAGCTGAAAATATTATACTCATTGGTATTTTTTTCGTGAAAATAAAAAAAAAAACGTTCAATGTACTCGCTTAATTTTCGATCAGCTCGTCGTGATCTCGCAAGATTGCAAGATAATTTTATATAGGATATTATAGCTAGTTTACTAGAGTCGTAAAGGTACGTATTATTAGATGCGGTATCGCTAAAAACGAGGGGATGTCGCGTATCATTTCGACACTCCGATTAAAGAAACGCACCGCATTATTGACACGCAGTCAGTGCGAGTCGCGTTCCCGTCACGTGCTACTCCGAGCGCACGTCAGCGCACGCACGTGTGCCACACGCGACGACGCGGGAGACCTAATTTCCGGCCTCTCAGCGGCGTGCCAATCGCCGATTGGCGGCGATTGGCGGCCATCAACTCTCTTCTCGCCCTCGGAAGTGCGGATTATCCCGCGCGGTATGCCACACAAGTGGATGCGGGAAAGAGGGCCTCCTGTCGCCACAGCGGGTAAGGCCCCCCTTTCGGTGTAACTCCGCCGAACGAGAATCATTAAAGTTTCGCACGTGCCTGGGGTGCCGTGGCACCGGGGGTGAGCCCGAGCCCGGCCATTATTTTTTAACGGCTCCCCCGTAGCTCTGTTGATTTCCGTTCGGCGCACGCATACATACGTACATATATATGTATATATATATATATATATATATATATGCACACACAAAAAAGTTCGAGACACGAGTGACTAATAAACGACACTATCAATCCACTAGCTTACCTACGACATTTTATTGCTAGATACTAGCAAAAAGTGTGGCTTAAGTCATAGCTTTGGGAGTAACATCCACCACGATTAAACTCCCACCGGTACGTAGAGCGCGAATCGACTCGAGAGAGCGTCGTGAAAACTCGGAATTGGATGGAGTCTTACCTCCAAGGACATTAGGTTTATAACTGTTTCAGACGGTGCGGAAATGTCGGCCGTGATAAATATTGCAGATCTCGTCCCAATTCGTCGGATCGCCGGAACGATTTACCACTCATGAGACAACGTCCGTTGCCAAAAAGCTTAAAAAATTTACGACCCTCAAGTATGTCACTCTCATAATGCGACGACGGTGTTACTACCACCGCCATTATTAATGATAATAATTAATAATTAAACACATTCCAAATGATAAATTAGGCAAGTCCATAGTCTAACGAATAGATAACGTAGAAAAGATAACGTAGTATCGATCGACACGTTTTTCTTGTTGAAAAAAACATTCTAAAATAAAGTAGTCTCGACTTCGTCAAGATTTAATTCGACGTAAATAAATAATAATGTCTTTCTCTCTCTTTCTCCGGAATGGCATTGCATATGAAACTTTGCGCGTTCTCTCATTTTTAATAACACACGAGGGACGTTTCTTCCTTTATTAAATTAAAAGCTGGACTTTTACGTATGCTCGACACGTCTCGATTTACATTGGAAAACGCGCGCGATGGGATGTCCTGGCAGAGCGGGAGCTCTGCGAGAAGTAACCCAGCCCGTGGAACTCTTACTATCCTCGGACGGCTACGCGAATGTCCCTTTATGCGCGGTCTAAGTCGTGTTAGCCGAGCCTGCCGGGTGCACTTCAATTTCGTTGGGACAACACGTGGCTTCTTCTTATGGGCGAGATAATCCCACGAGAGCTCGCGGAAGAGAAAAGCCGGACGGAAAAACGGAGAGCGCGGGACTGAGCGCGCGCAGCTGAAAAATAAGCGAATGAAAAATTCAAATCGGCTAAAAACTGATTTTCCAAGACGAGATAATCCAGATGGAGGCGCCAATATATGAAGAATGTCGATACGAAGTCCTCGGAGATAAAAACGAATCGAGTCCGCGGTGTGCGCGATTATATATTCAATTTAAATACGATTTTACGTGCGAAATTTACAAATTTAATACATCGCAACGTCTCCTTCAACGTCTCCGGACTCCTAAAGACAATTAAGATGATTAAGATAGAACTGAATATTACATAGTGCGATTCTAAGTCATCCGGACGGATATAAAATGCTTCACAAAAACAACACAATCACTGACGGGAGACAGACGCGAAACACGAGAATATACGATCTCGGGTTTTTTTTTTTTACGAGGAAGTAACCAAATCGATATCGTCTCGGGAAATAATTATTCGCGAGAGAAACTAACGAAGGAAAAAGTATTTCTCCGGCCCCGAATTCTGAGAGCCGCGTAACGAACGATTGGGCGAGACAGGCGAGAGATAATATTTCCTTGTCCGAGAGGGATTCACGAATAATGACGGATTCGCGACACGTCCGTAGTCGGGGCCGAGGAGCAGAAGGAGCAGAAGTATCTCTCGACTGTGTCTCTCGTTAGCGATGTAAACTCGTGAAGAAAAGAATACGATGGCCGAACGACGAAAGACGAGTTATAGCTATTGCCTAACGGGAATTAAGATATTACGGAATTTTAAGAGTTCGCAAAAGACTCCGATCTTTTTCCTCCCAGTAAATAGAAAAAAAAAAAAATAAACTTAGTTAAACATTCGTTCCTTTTACAGTGATGCACATGGAAGTTATTTTAAGAGCACGAAAGAGCGTAACGTTTGGAGGGTAGCGGTAATAAGCAGAGTAAAACTTAAACGCATAAGAGGTCGAACATTTTTGTCATTGATGAACGATACGGGCGTCTTCGACGACACCGCCGTGACGATATCGCGACCGAGTCAGATCATTTCCGATAACGTCGCGTTACACGAAGGGAATTACACGCTCGATAACGCACGCCGTCTCGTGACCGTGGAACGTGCGACTGCACGCTGCGGGATGCAGCGGGAGCTTCGTGGGAAAAGAATGCGACAGAATCGGGGGTTGGGGAATCGGGGTTGTAGCGCACCGGAGAGCAAATCTCTAAAGCAATCTGAGTTGCTCCTAAATTAAACATGCGACCGTAATCACGTCGATCTTTTCAATAAGAGATTACTCTCATCGGAATTGGAATGCATCGCCACGATACGCGTGGCATTGACCGGCGCAGCGAATGCGATCGAACGCGGAGAGAATGTCGAGGAGCTTCCTCCGAATAATTACGTTGGGTTAGCACGCCGTAAAAAGATTCCGTTATTGTTAAAGCAAATAATAACGGAGTTTAATGACGGAAAACGTCGAAGTTCGATCGACCAAAAGCGCAATATTCCGCCCTGATTTCTCCGGGGCTTCGACCGGGTTTCGCTTTAATTTCCCGGAACGATACCGCACCGAGGGGAATCACGGGCAGCACGTTAAGAGGTTCTCGTACGTTTCTTACGGAGGACGCTATTTGCCTCTCGGAACTGCTACATCGCGCGTTCACGCACACGTAAGATTTACACTTTGAACTATATTTCCCCTGTTATATGACGGTTCCTCCGCGAGAGCCCCGGGAAAGGAGGATGCGGCTGCCGTGAAGGATGAAGGTTTATTGCCAGAAGAAACGTAGAAACGCTATCGCGCGGTATTCGCCGGGAAACGTCTGAAAACGTGTAGCGTAGCGTAAAGTGGAGAAACCTTGGCCCTCGTGAATGGAACTCACGGTGTTTATCGCGCCAATGCGCGTTCCGACGTTACCGCGAGGATGACAAAGGGCAAGGATCAGGGAAAATGAAGGAAATAAAATTTCTCCCGTTTCCTCCTCCGCCGCATCTATACAAAGAAACGCCGACGTTCGGCGGCGTTCGGCGCGCAGTCAGCGCTTATTGTCGGCACCAAATTCGGAAACGGAACGGAACGTTCACCGAGAGAGAGAGAGAGAGAGAGAGAGAGAGAGAGAGAGAGAGAGAGATCCGCGATTTAAATAACAAATATTAAGCGATTCTAGGTCAGTCGGGGAAAAATTCAAGCGCACTCGGCATAATCGAGAACACTCGCCGAGGTAAATGCAGATTCGCCTCGGTAACGTCGAAACGGCGAGAGCACGAGTGGAACGAGCATTATTGATGACGTAATTTGATTTCGATATGTTTATTCGCGAATAGGAATCGCTCCTCCGGTGAATAGGTGCGCGCGCGTAGAAACTAAATAATTTAGCGCTCGCTACTTGTTATGTGCGCTTGTTTTTTCAATACGGTTCCGCCGGTTCGCGCATTGCTCTCCCGGGGAATATACGCGTAGAAAACGCGCTTTATTAATATCGCGTGTGCGCAATTCCGTGTTAAATTCCGTGAAAATGACGAGAAATGAGCTGGATTTTCCAATGAAAAAAAGAGAGAGAGAGAGAGAGAGAGAGAGAGAGAGAGAGGGAAATAAAGAAAAAAAAGGAGAGAAGAAAAGGGAAACAAATTATTTATCGTAGACTCTTTGTAGCGGGTGTTTCTCAATGGCAAGTTATTTCGCGGCTGTATTTAGCTCAGCCGTCTTTATCTCTCTCTCTCTCTCTCTCTTTCTTTCTCTCTTTCTTTATAATCGCTCTTTCTCTGGACGACTCTCTTCGCCCTGTCTTTAGGAAAGTTGGCGGAACGTCATTCATAACTGACGAAGTTCCCTGGATAATGTACAAACGCCCCGCCGGTGGAAATGCCAGTGGAAAAGTAGAACGCCGCGCCCGCCGGTCAGCAGCGGAAGTGCGGAAATTTAAACGGAGTCTCCGTTGAAAAATGACTCGCAAACAGCGGGTAAACCGTGCGGAGCGGTCCGAAGGAACGTCAAGATCCTTTCCTCAAAGCTCCACTCCGTGTAATAACCCTGTTTAACGGCGCCGCGCCGTGAAATATGCCGGCGTCTCATTTGCGCCGCTGCGCTGAAACGAGAGAATATTTTTTTCTGCCTCATTCATTTACCGCGCCGGGGTAATATATCGTTCGTTGCATCCGGGAAAAGAACGAGAGATTGCAGAAACGCCGCCACGCTTCCACGCTTCCACGCTTTGAGACCGAACAGTTTTTTGAGCTATTTATTCGCGTCAGTTTTACTCTTAACTTCGCCGGACTTTAATTTTTACCACGGCCGAAGAAAAAAATCTTTTATGTAAATAAATACCTTTTTTGCCTTTATATATCTATATCACTGTATTAAATAGCATTCATTAATTTATGTGTACATCGTAACCGGGCATAAATGTAAATTTTGTTACTCCCAAGCCAGATTTTAATTATTCAATAAATAAAATGACTATAAATGTAAATATTTCAAATAATTAATGACTCTCGCACAATGCATAAAACATTATAACCCATTATGTGTTTTAAATATATTGTTTCTCTCCTTCTCTCTCGCGGTATATTGTAAAATATATTAAAACTGTGTGTCCACAATGAGCGTTTTTAGATCAAAAGAACTGTATTACGTAAAATGTTTAAATTGAAATAAAACGATAATTGTCAACGTTCAAATTTACGGTAACGTTTATTTGTTGGCAAGGTAAAAAAAAAAAAAAAAAATCAAGAAGGATCAAGTGCGGTTTGGCGTTGCGCTAACAAAATCAATTGCATGAATCGAGTGAGTTTGATATCAGGATCTCCGGTCTATATATCGGGTGACACGGAAGCGAGCCTTGCGTAAGTCGAACGATATACGGCACGGGCGTCACTCGATACGTCGAGCTACCGAATCGCGTATCGAGTTAGGTAAGTGGATTTCTCGCATCGATACATTCGCGTTACATAGCATTGCACTTCCCTCGTGTTAGCTCACGGAAAGAGCCAAGCCAAATTGAGCCATCTAGTGTATCAGCCGCGCTTGCGTTCCCCCTTCCTCCTCCCCTCCCCCCCCCCCTCCTACACCCCCTACACTCCCCTCCTCCTTCTGCGGGGTGTCTCGGGTTGCTGTAAAAAAAAAAAAAAAAGTTACGTCAGCGTAACGCGCATGTCCGAGTGCCGGAGTGCAACCCCCGCATAGAATTCCGCACCCTTGTCGTCCTCATTTCGCTAAGTACCTACGCGGAATAGGAAAAATCCCGCGTTCTTTGCGCAGTGACACGCCTGGATGCCGCGTGTGTAGTTACACCATCGCTCCGGGACATGAGTTTGCAAAATTCGCAAAACTTGGAAACGCGAAAACACGGTGCAACAATGTAGTATAACGATCGCGTTACGTTGCGTAACGCCGATCGTTATTCATCGCGCATTTAACGAACGGTTAATGCGGTCGTTTGATGCCCCGAATATACGGTATGTGCCTGATGTGAAATTTCCCATTTCGACATCGAAATGAAAATCGGACGGTTACATTTAACGCTACATAAATGCACAGTGAGAATATGAATCATTGTAATACATCTGTATCATTGCTATCGATGCGATATAATTTTCCAATGAAAGTATTTGTCATCTCATCGCAGAACACGATGAATGATTAATTTCTATCAGCATATGATCATTTCTATCAACATATAAAAAATAAAGTTGTTTTCGCACGATATATGTAATTGTGCAGTATGACTTTTCATAGACGCCGTGAGGAAAGGCTGCGATAATTGCGTTAATTGACAACCCTCGAATCGTCAATGGTTTGTGCGACTATATCGTTCGATCAAAGCGGATTAATGTAAACGATTTGAATTAATCATTCAAATCAGATATTATTCACTGAGAATATTCATCGTCGGAAGAAGGCAGACGCAGTTAATCTGAATGCCAATTGGCTAAACAATCGTTATTTTCTTCGCTATATTAAAGTAATCGTCAATTACTTGTAAATTGATGATTGTTAACAATTTACACGAATCATATAAAATGTAAGAATACATTTTGTATGATTTTGCCTGAGGAAAATTAGACATAATGCAAAGAGAATAAACTATCGTGAATACATGATATTCTCTCTGTATTAATTAATATATTCTAATCCCAAATGGTAATTTTACCTCTCTCTATTTACTCCGAAGTCAACATAATATACAGCGTATAATGAAGCAATCAGGTCAGTCATATATCATACATGTCTAGTTCATCAAGTGCGCGATATTACATACTACATATTCGCAAAAAATATCTCTAACTGAGGTCATATTAATGGACGCGAAATTTCGTGCGAGATTTTAAAGTGTCGCTTGACAAAGCGAACTGTATCAGACTGTCGATGAATAAATCTGAATGTGATTACGAACCAACAAGCTAATCCGATCGGCATAGTAATAATTTATGGAAATTGTACGGTAAAATTTACAGGCTCGCCGTAACGTGCGCGTAGGCACGTAGCAAAGCGGACGTGTCGGTAATTTTCTAGCAAAGTTAATTCGTCGGCAAATGAGCGGGCCAACCTGATTAGCGCGTCCGCGGCATAATTAGCGAAAACTTCGGCGATCGACGAGCGATGAAATTTTATGGAAACGGCCATTATGTTTCCGCCGGTTTACGTAGGTCGGCGCGAAACAGAATACGAATATTGATCTCGGGGAAACGGTATCGCGGACACGCGGTATAATCTGATTTTCACGCGAAACGAAGTTATGATAACGCATAACGTAATATCCTAAACCGACCGGCCGACCGTAGTTTTCAGGTCAGTGAGACGCAAATTTTACAACACGCAAAGCAGATACAGCCGATATTTGTCGACGCGAAACAAAGTGGTTTTATGCGTCGACGCAACTCTTATCGACCCTCCATGTCTATTTTTTAAAATAATCTATCGGGAACAGTCCGCGTAGCTCGGCTATTGCCTTTAACGAAGTTGCAATGTCAATCAATTTGCTCTCCGAGTACTCATCGATCGGGACTCACATACCGAGTTGCATATTTATCGGTTAACGATCACTCGACACGAGTCACACACTGCAAACGCATCGAGGATTCGTTGAAATATAACGAAATCCACATGCCGGCTTTTAAATATTGGTACGCGTAAATTGGTACGAAACTGGATTTCCAATTTCATCGCACAAACCAAACGGCATTAACATTAGCCTTAAGTGACGCTTATGAGATATTATAATTCACATTTCACCGTATGACTATTCTTCCTTGATTCGACTTTATAGTGCATTACGATGTAGCTACCTTTACGCGGAAAACTCCTATATTATTCTCGTCTGTGCG
Source organism: Pogonomyrmex barbatus (assembly GCF_055798465.1). Lineage (NCBI taxonomy): Eukaryota > Metazoa > Arthropoda > Insecta > Hymenoptera > Formicidae > Pogonomyrmex > Pogonomyrmex barbatus. Next base: position 12,821,715 of record NW_028297127.1, read on the forward strand.
ATATTTTGTATACTATTATTTTCTTTTATTATTATTCATATCAATAATATGCAAATAATATATTCAAAAATAAAATAAACTGATAAAATACTGAAATGAAAAAAGAGATACATTTATTCTAAAAACACACAAATCAATATCTCTAAATTTATATGACTATTAAACACCACAGTTTGCATAAGAGAAAAAAAGAAAAAGATTATTCCCTCTTATTTCAACCCTAAACTGCCGAATAATTTCTCGTCATTTTATCGACAGACGCTTATCTCTATCAATTCTTCCTCGTTTATTCGCATATTGCGAGAACCAAATGGATCGGCAAATAATCGCGGTCGTCGCCGTAATTCTCACAAGAGAATTCCGCGTCGTGAATTCGCAGTTTTACATCGCTGTTCGCAGCCGTGACCGCACTTGTTAAAGCCGAAACATCGGTCCGGCTTATTTAACCGAAGTGGTCGCATCGTCGATACACGCGTGTAGCGCTAATGAAACTAATTACGCGCGGCGCGACACAGTGTAACACGTGCACTTATGCGTGCGTGCGTGCGTGCGTGCGTGCGGTGCGGTGCGCGCGCGCGCGAGAGAGAGTGCGAGCGCAGCCATACGTGAAATCACGATCGTCACGGTCAGATTAATTGGATTAGAGCCGGTGTTTGTCGGTCCTTAATGCGCGTAACACACATCGCCGGATCTAATAAATCAATCGCGTATGTCGCCGGGAGTTTGCCCCCTCGCCCTTCCCCACCGCGCACCTCTCCGTCACATTTATTATGCGAGGCATTATCGTTTTCGGTGCTCGAATCAATCGTGCTTCTCTCTCTCTCTCTCTCTCTCTCTCTCTCTCTCTCTCTCTCTCTCTCTCTCTCTCTCTGTCTTTCGACATACGCGCACACGTCGATACCGGAGAGGCCGGATTTCGCGGAAAGACGTCGTCCTATCGTGCGCGCGGACTATCGATCGCCATTCATGATTCACGAGGGACCCGTTGTTTCGGTGACACGCTGCAATCACACATACACGTCTAGAAGAACTGGTGCATTAACGAAGAGAGACGGCGCATTAGTTAGTCGGATCGGGGAATCACTTACCGGCGCGTCTACGTCGTATCTGACATCCGTAATATCTTATACACGCAACGCAAATAAATCACTGAATATTTGAATTTCTTAATTAGAATAGAAAATCATTCCTATTGTGTTCGATATTGCGTATAATAGAGAAAATTCAATCGAATCAATTTGCCTCAATAATAAATTGATGTTCAAAACGCGTGTTCGTCGATCAGAGTTCGCGACCAAACGCCGCTCTCTCTCTCTCTCTCTCTCTCTCTCTCTCTCTCTCTCTCTCTCTCTCTCTCTCTCTCTCTCGCGTTGTACGAGACCGTCGACGAGACCGTCTTCTGCAGAAAATTGAAAAATCAGAATCCACGACAGTACGAGAATTAGATACGACGAATAATTATTAACTCACGAATGACTGCTAATCCTTTAAAAGCTGCCAAATTTCATTTCTACCGAGTAATTTCACTCAATTGCGTTAAAGTAGCTGTTGACACATATGTCTTATTTGTCCAAGACAAAGACTTACATTCAACGTCAACACGGAATGAGAAGCAGACAGACGTGTTTAGCTCTAAATACGCCACGAGGATACGGGCCTTTGTCTCCCGCATGGTGCGTGCGGTCACGTACTTACGTGTACGTTGTATGCAATGACCAACCCCATCGTGCCGTTTCCATTTATATCCGTCTTGCCTTCCGCAGAGTATCGAGGAGAGAGAGAGAGAGAGAGAGAGAGAGAGAGAGAGAGAGGGGTGTGGATGTATCAAAAATATATTGACAGCTATTTTTACGAATACCGCTTACGTATTTGCGCTTTTTTTCCGGGATCTCTCAGGATCCCTCGTGTCCCCCGACGTGTTGCTGGATTTCCCTTTCTGAGACGACAAGAGCAGGAAGAGATACCGTTGAATAGCTCCCGAATAGCAAACGACAGCGTTGAATGAGGCAAAGGGAACGGATAAACGCTTTAAGAATTTGCCCAACGTGCCGCGGCACGCGAGATTCGTTTAGGTATACACGATACGGGAAATTGGAAGGTTGATGGAATTCACCTACGTTACTCCGACATGATTGACGTATGATATTATTGCATATTCTGAATAAACGAGTATTTGAAAGTATCGTATATCCCTTTCTCGGAGCCTTTGGAGTCTCAATTTACTATTCCTTGATTCAATTTTATATATATATATATATATATATATATATATATATATATATAAACCAGTATAAGATAATTATCTTCTCGAGGTCTCAATTTCTGATCTTGACTGAACGACGACGGTTTTCGATTCTGCGTTTCTTCCGATGCCGACGAGGCTTGAAATCGATTCGATTTGATTCCGAGAGGATTTTTACATTTACAGGCAGATGCAAGCGAGCTTGTTGATTGCTTGTGCGTTTAACTAGCAACCCGCTTGAATCGCGCTCGCTCGCGCTTGTTCGCATCAACAAGTGGCATGCGAGGGACAGTTGATTCGCGCTCACAAAGGGCCGCCGATGCCGAAATACTTTCATGACGGGCGAATGCACGCGAGTACCCGCCCGACAGTTGCGCACATACCAGTCTCACCTATGCACGATATGCTTTCTCCATAGTTGTAATCGATACCGGACACAATATGGCAGACGTATCTGGTGTGCCCGCCATCGATACCCACTTTCGCGATGGGCGCCGCGTTCTTCGATCCGCTGATATCGCAAACACGTCGTGTAAACCAGAAAATGACACGTGCGAAACGATACCACCGATTCGTGCCGTATGGTATATGCCCGTGCATACGCGAATATGCGTTACAACCAGACAGTTCTATTCCATTAAATATTCGCGTATAAACGGAGGATTGTCTCCTGATCATTTATCAATGCGGCCTCGATACCGTCGTTATCGGGGGGGGCGACACGAAATAAACCGGGGGATGCATGCGAACGCAGCGAGTGCATAAGGAAGATCTTCCCGTAAATTTCATTCCGTTAAATTTTTTTTCTTTTTTTCTCAGTACGCGCATGTTTTCCCCCGTCTGTAACGCGTGACGTGTCGAGCAGAGATCTCGCAGAGATGGGTGATCTATTATTTTGTCGAATAACCTGAACCGATGAAAAGTTAATGAGTTACCCGATATCGTTGAGTTCCCGTAAATTATCAGGCGCTCGGGTTTGGTCCGAACTTAATCGGGTAAATTCGACCTCGATCCGGGCGTGGTCGGATCAACTCGAAGTCGACGACTAAAACTTCAAATAGCGGCGCATCGGTAGATGGTGCCGGAAAGATAATTAAATTACCAGCTCCATGCCGCTAAACTTACGAGTAACCTAATTACCTGATTACTTTTGTCATATATCAAAACGAACTTTTTAACGTGCATATCGTAGAATAATAAAATACTCGACAACTTTTTCTATCCTTACAATTGTGTGTATTTTGACATAAATTTGACCTCTCTTGACCTGATATCCCTCATGCCGTAATCATCTTACGATATGAATAAATAAAATGTCCGATTTATTATTTTATTTTCCCTCTTGTCAATATTTATTCCAGATTTTAATAAATATTATCGGTTTTTTTATTGTCTTATTTCTTATATATGTTTCTCGGTATGTTGCGACATGATATGTAAAGACAGAAAAATCAATTAGATCCAATGACCCATCAAACGTTATACACGTCGATCAATATCGTTATATCTCACGCATCGTCGAAGCACCATCAAAGACCACGTTTCACAAAAATCAATCTTTTTCATCTTTCGCACGGTAAATTAAATTTGTGTTCTTCCGACCCGCGAGTTAATCGACTCTTTCGATAACGCCGTTATCGATTGCCCAATCAATGAAATAAAAAAAATCGAGAACTCCCAATTTTTTAACGGTGATCCTAATTCGCGCGTAATCAAATCACACAATCGAATATCGCGTCATCATAAATCATGCCGCGGACAGTTTATTCACGACACACACATGTTGATTCGCGAAATGGCACTCCGCTGTTTGTGCGCGATCTCGCGATATATCACCAGGAATTGCGTAGCCGATAACTTCGACGACGCTGTGCCGCGCCGTTGCGACCTGCTAACGATATTAAGACCTCCCCATTGAGCGATTTCGATTCGACTTTGCGCGAAATTGAGAGAGGTCGCGGATTCCCGAGAACGCGGCCGAAATTTTTTCCTCGTGATTTTTTTAAGTTTCACGGCAGTGATTTCCTATTTTACGTCTACTTCAAGTCGGCGATCGTTTTCGCGCACGAGTAATCCTTAAAATTAGAATGGCACTCAAATCGATGGTGTTAACAGCTGCGGAACCATCGCGCTCGAAAACGAGCGGAATCGATTAACCGAGGTATAACGATCGGGAGTCGCACATTTCGCCTGGGTATTTTTCCCTGTGTTTGCATAACGAGCCGTAATACCTGTGCGAAGTCGGCCGGGGCTACCGATAATTAATTACCAGCGACCGTCATCGCCATTGGCTTTTTAAATGTCGCTCGATGTCGTTGCCGGAGGAAAAGTGGAGCGAACTTTTCTTCCCTCGCCATTTAATAAAGCGTGCTGGTTTCTCAACACGGCAGCCATGATTTTCTCCCCCATTTTTTTCTTCTACGATGAACACTTATGTCACGATACAACGTGCCAATTATCGATGGCTGTTTGCTTCTGTTTAATGAAAAATTTTATCAGAAAAATGATACTACAAATTAATGATTCCCTAAAAAGTATCGTTTTTTATCGTTTACAGTTCGCTCCAAGGCCGAGATATTGACTGCAAAACTTAATTTCCGAGCATAATTAATTCTGTCAAGAAAAATACATAAAAAATGTTACACGTTAAGTGTGCCTTTAAATATAATTTAAAGGCTAACGCACAAGTTGGACAGTTCACACTTATCCTTGTACCGCGGATAAAAAAAAAAAAAAAAAAAACAAGTAATATACGTGTTGTACTCCAGCATTTAATCATTCGCGGCTTGGCAATAACGGAAGTGCGCGCATAATTCAAAACTTCTTATTCCCTTCGCGTTATTACTCGGCGCGAATAATCGAGATCGTAACCGTGCGGACGAGCGCTAAAACGAGTATGCGCGTGCATTTATTATTCTCACGGCGACGCGTGTGCGCCGTTAAAAAATGAGACACGCCGTACGGGAATTACCGTAACGCGCCGAGCGGCCAGCGACGGAAGAGGAGGGGGGGGGGGATGGGGAGGGCGCGGGGTGCACTAACGCGTTTTATATCGGCTCTCGGTAATTATCCGTCGGTCTCTCGTACTAAATGCTCTTTTCTCGCTTTTTCGTTCGTTTTCGCACGTCGTCTCGAGACTCTTCCGGTTTCGCGGGGAAAAAAAAGCGTCGACGGGCGATGGGATGCGACGGACGGGGCGTCGGGACGTCGGCGCGATATTTGCTCGGCTAATATGCCGTGTGTTTAGATGCACTCTGCCGTTGACATACGGTTATTGGTAGAAAAACACAGGCGCGCGCGCGCGATACGCGACGGCCGAATGACGGATGAATGCACGCGATCGCGATGAACGCGTATCACGTCGAGCGTGCACGCAACAGCGACGCGTGCATTCGATAATTGATATTCCGCTACGTATATTCCGTATATACGCATGCCGTTATGATTTTCGGTATATTTATTCCCGGTGCCTTCGACCGTGCCGTTTCACACTTTTTTCACCGCAGTGCATCGGAGACTCGATTACTTCCGTGGCAGGAAGGTAAACTAATATGCGAATTGTGTGCAATATTGCAAATGCAGATGGAAACGCGAATATTCTTGAAAGTGGCGTAATTTAAACCTCGTGCGTATATATATATATATTTTTTTTCCAAATGCATAAAAGTGTGAAACGTTTAAACAATAATTCTAGTACACACGCTATTTGCTGCTAATTGACAATCGTTTCATCTCAGATGTCCTAGGGCCGAACTCGTTAAAGCGAGCGATCCATATATCATTTCTGACACACGTATCTGATAAGATATTCTTGCGACATTATGAAATGACGAGTACTTTGTTACGCGCCGTATTAATTATCTCCGTTACATATCTAGAGAAGTAGTCGTGCGAAACGGCTGAAAATTGAAATACATCGCACGCGCGACCGCGTACCGCGTCGCTTTAGAAGAATTCCCCTATAATTAACTTCGATAATCCGCGAGTCCCTTCGTGTTAACACCGTTCGCGCCGCAAATCTAAAGTAGTAGCGGCAAAAGCGTATCTTCAATCGGAAAATCTCTTTGACATAAAGGCGACGGAGAACTCTCCGCGGCGATGGAAAACAGCTTCGTCGTCTTCTACTCGCGATAAAACGTAAGCATCTTTCATAAATAAATCGAGATGGCTCGTATAAATTAAAGCAGAATATTCCATACATAAGTAAGGGTAATATCAAGGCGGGATCGAGAAACGCAATCATCGAGCCCATCTGTTTTCGAGAGAAGTAATAATTGCGTGTCTGATCGCGACTGAATGTTATTTGAAGCAACGAGCATAATTGCCGCGCTATATTTGCCTTAAAGTTCGCATTATTATGGAAGCTGAATAAATTCGTCCAAGCTGCGGCATTAAACTTCGGACGCTCATAATCATACGGTCGCGCGAGCATCATTCTCTCCAACTACACTCTCCCTCTCTCCCTCTCCCTCTCTCTCTCTCTCTCTCTCTCTCTCGTCAGACCGCACGTGGCGTTATCGCTGTCAATTATGCCACTCGCATAATTGCACTCGCGTTTGCGCATATCTACGAAGTAGTTTACCTACGTATTCCAGGTTTACCGGCGGCCGTCGAAGCTCCCTCGCTTTCCCTGATAATGCCACTAAAAAGTCGCGCGACGGAATTTAACCGGTATGAATAACAGCGGGCGGTTTCACGCTACAAGGTTAGCTAAAATTAAGCAGTATCCGCGCGAGCCAAAATTGCCCCGAGCATTTGTTTAACAAACCCTCCGCCGGGTAATTCGAAACTTTCGCGGGATTCACTTCGAACGAGAAGTCACGGTCGGTGTCGGAAGTCGACGCAGGCAGCAGCCTCCGTTGCAAACGCGAGTCGCGTCTCTCGCTCTATAGGGCAACCTATATCGATAATGCAAAACCGTGTCGCGACAGTATAACTTTCCGAACTCGTCGCAGCAGCACCGATTCAACTTTGTGTCGCAACGAAGTCAGGGGAGACGCTGCTCCCCTTCGTGACGCGTATAATACATCGGTGACTATTAAAGATATAAAACAGACAACAAGAATTATTATTTCCACGCTTTTCCAAATTTAGAAATTGTGCGTAATTGCTTGCGTAATAAAAAAATTAAAATTTAGAAAATCTTTATGCAAAAGGAATGAAGGTTTTGACGGCAAAATTCGTCAAACGGTAACGGTGGAGCGAGCGATTGGCTTTTATAAAATAAAAAAATATGAAGATGAAGATATCACTACACAAGGAACATTAAAATTCATGTTTAAGCATCGATTTCGACACAAATCCCATGTGAGAGAGCGCCTAAACATGAAAAAGCTCGAGATGTTTTTCGCATGTTTTCCTCTTGATTATATTTTTCTTCGTTTTATTTCTTCGTTCTCCCTCGTGTCTTAGCCTTCCGGCGATATATCGCCCCGATGAAGATCATACGTACGTTGTCACGGCGTTGGGACGAGGAATGATTCTGGGTCGCCATTCCCTCCTCGTAAAGTTTGCCGTGGAATTGTTGCGTCGTCGGTGTCAGATAAACCGCGGGGAAGCGTTATTGTCCCGAAGTAATCGCCAACACGGGAAGACGGGAAGACAGAGAAGACAGAGCGAACTCGACCGCGACATGTCCCCGTTCGCTTCGCTGATCGTGGAAGTGATATCTCGCGCGAGATGTACGAGCGCGAAAATACGACGTCGATTTTAAAGTTAGAAGAACGATAGAAAGGGGGGGAAGAGAGAGAGAGAGAGAGAGAGAGAGTTTTCGCGGCGAGACTGAGCATGAGAGCAGTGTTACGACTTGTCGTGGACCATCTCGTAAAAGACCCATCGAAAGATAAGATCTAATTGTAATGATCGCTGGCGAATGCGACGGATTGGACCGAGGCCAGATTGGACGACGAGCTTGAATTTTATTGCCGCGCATCGATCGCACGACGGCTTACAGTCGCTTTAATCAACCCTCTCTCGTATGTCATACACTGGATACTATATTTTGCGCAACCTCGCGAAATTGTATTTTATTATCGTCTACAAATAGCCTGTTGCCGAATGATTAAATGAAAATGTGTCGCCCGTGTTATTCCGAGAGAAATAATCATTCGTATCGAATCGTCAGAGTATTAGTGCCATTAAATGTTGTTGTTTGCGTGAAATCAACGCGGCCTCGAATTATCTGCATGCGTATTATCCGAATCGCCAACATTTCTATTACATTTGCAAACAATCGCGCAATAAAATATTGAGGATCTGAAAATTCGTAACGCAAGTTGAGTTAAAATTTCAGTATCGTTTCAATATCGCTTAATATCATCGTGTTATTTGCATTTACGGCGCGAATTTCGATCGTGATTTATCCGTGCCGGCTGTAACACGTGTAAATCAACGCGGAAAATCGGACGACTCCTCCCTTTCTCTCTCTCTCTCTCTCTCTCTCTCTCTCTCTCTCTCTCACGCACGAAATAAATCGGCGATTGTTGCGCGTTACAATCGACTTTTATTCGCGTCGCTTAAAGTCGCGCCTGTGTCCCAACATTATCCAAATTACAAAATAGCAGGAAAACAATCCTATGCGCCGTAACAAAGGGAGCCATTGCCGATCGATCGGGACGCGCCATTTCGTCACCGCGAAATTCGTACGCCTGCGATTGTTGCGTCCCACTATTGGCCGTCAGATAAACCGCCGGTGGAGCTTTATTGTTCCGAATCGTAATCGGTGCGGTGGACGACAAGGACGCTGTCGAGTGTGTCGCCGCCCGACCGAATATTCGTCGGAGTTACGATGGCCGCCGATTCACTCGACGAGAATGGAGGTCCGAAAAGAAAAAAAAAAAAAGAAAAAAAAAAAAAAAAGAACACAAGGGAGATTTTTTGCCGATCGTCGCGCGGGCGAGAGGCCGACGAACTCGAAATAACTGAGCCTCGCGCGTACGTGCGATAATGCGTGAAAGCGAAACGAAGGTCGGGGCAAATTGATGTCTCGCATTTGATTAAATTAACGTCAACGTAAGCCCGTCCGCGTGCGCGCGCGTGCTCGTCCACTCTCCCGTATTAATTAACACCGGAACTCTTTGCGCGCGTCCTGAATATTCCCGGCGCGATGGAAAAAAGCGCGTGTGTAATCATTTTAAGCGCGAGCGTCAAATCAAACGCGACGCTCTCTCAGTGCGCGAGACGAGAAAGCGTATTCGTGACGCGAGGTTTGCATCCGCGCGTTGAGTCAGTCGCAACTGCGTGCGTCAACTGACTCCGGATGAAACGGCGGGAAGAAGCGGATTGACGAGCGACAACGGCCCGTTATCTTCACGTCGGAGCGCGATGTTTGCGACGAAACGGAAGATCCTCCGTTGTGACGGAGGCAAAGTTACTCGCGCGCAGTTGCGACACACCCGTGCGATAAGTTCATCGAGGAATAGAACGGCATGCGGTTTGACGACTCACGAAAAGCGGAGGGCGCGCAGTTCGGGGCTGCGCACTCGGCTGGAATTAACTCCCTATCGAAGCTGTGAGCGACCGTCGTATCGTTTCTTTGGCGAACGACGGTGATTGATGAGCCGAGCTCGTCCCAGAGTGATGGCATGTACCACGCGAAAGAGAGACCTCCCCCGTTCCCCCTTTTTCCCTTCACCTCCCCCCCCCCTCTCCGATCGTATCCGTCGATTATCCACGTCGACAATTTGACGTGTCGTCGCCTGCGAAGAAAAAGTTGCTCCCTTGTAATCGAGAGTGCCGTCGAATAGCTCTCTCTGGGTTAAGGGATTCGACGAATAAAACGTTCCGTTAGATCCCCAATCGTGAGCGGGTTCATGCTCTTGAAAGTTGAACGAGATATGCAATCGCCATTTTGTCGTCGTCCTTATCTGATATTGCGAGAGCATTACGCCAAGATGCGATTCTCTTAGATAGCTGCAGGTAAAAACGCTGCGTCTTGTAAAATAAATTAAATATCCACTTTTCCCCACATCTCTTTCTATTTTAAATTACAATATATTTTTATGAAATAATAATACATAACTTTAGAATCAATATTATTAGTTTTCCAATTTACATTTTTATAAATTTGAAAAATTGTAGAGATTTTAAAAACTAAAATTTCCATAAAAAACACTTTAACGAGAAATCTAATTTGTTTATCAATCAAAAGGTATATTAGTAATAATTTAATTTCAAGTGTCATAGATCTAATAATACAGGACAATGAAATATTATTTGATTATGATTGACATGACAGAAGTCTTCCAAAGAAATTACGATATCAAATTTATGATATAAATATCACAAATGTAGCTAAATATATATATATATAGAGAGAGAGAGAGAGAGAGCTTCAATACCGGTATATTGCAATTCAATGACATTTCATTCATACAACAGTCCGAGCTCTCAAATCTCGCCTTAATCAGTTTTGTTAAGATTCTTGGATAGCACCGGAACAACCCTTGTGTATACCCCCATCGTGTGGAAGACTGCTTCAAGTTGCAATCCTCGAACGGATTGCACCGACACGCGATTCGTGCCGATGTACGCGGGTCGGTCGTCGGTCGATAAGGCTTATCAACTCCTTAATTTAGCCCTCCCCCTTGTACATTAGCGTGCGCCGGGCGTGCATTAGTCCACATTACTGTTTGACGCAATCGATGGGTGTCGCGAAAGCCGGAGTGTCGCACTTCGTGCGCGACGCGAGCTCACGCGTTTCACATACGTGCACAGAAGGGGGTTGCGCAACACCATACCTCTTCCTTAATTACGACGTGTATACGAGTGATTTTGAATTATATGCCGGCACCTCTACGTTCCCATCCGGTATGCGCGCGTGATCTCGACTAATATCCAAAGATGACGGCGAAATACGTTCGCATCTCCGACGCTCAATTCCGAAACTTCGTCTAATTTCAAGCGAGAATACACACCTCATCGAACGGGACAGCGTCATTTCATAAAGACAGCAGTGATTTGCAAACGCATGTCGCGTTTGCGTTTTCGTTCGTATCGTCGGTTGACGGAATTCGGTTGACCGAAAAACCACCACACGAGTGTGATTCGCGCGACAAACAAGATGAAAAATCGAAATCGAAGATCAAACGCTACGTCACGCTTATGGGGGTGGGGGGAGGGGGGGCTCGCGGATGCCTCATCTGTTCGCGCTTATAAACGGAATTTTTAATAATGCGAAAAATTAATTTACGTTCTCTCTCGCTGAACGCGAGATCGGCGATAACATAGATGACAGCATTCGCAATTGCATCTCGTTACTCGTTTAACGTAACGTCGCGCTCCATTGTCGGGTATTATCAGCATTCCCAGCCATTAACATCGCGCGTCCCGTCGAGCGTGGAGCGACGCGGAGCGTGACCCACTTCGCCGAGACTATAACGCACGTATCTCTTCCGGCATTCTCGCTGCCAGGTACAAACACGCGGCGCGTTTCCAGTATTCGATAAGCAAGGGCTATACTTATCCCTCTCAATAGAGTTATCGAATATTTATAGCCGGCTTCCGGCGTGGATGTGTACGATAGCGGCGTGGAAGAACCACGTTTGGCCGCCGGCGATCGATCGCGCGGACGAACTTCTCTATCGATCGGCACACGCGCGATCGCGCTTCCCCAGCATGTTCCTCGTGTTCGAGGCGATTGCACTTTCCGCGTGGTTTAAGGACCGTTGCCACGCGCCGAAGCGCAAGCTCCGAGACGCTTGGCTTATCTCTCGCGACGTTATGCCGCTCCGCAACGCCGAGACGCGGATTGATAAGAGGAAAAGTGACAGGCATAAACAGCTTAATTCATCGGACTTTAGGTCTAACGTCGGATCGCATTGAACGACAGTTTGCGAAGAGGTACTCTTATCGAGCCGTTTTAGTATCGATAACGAAAGAGATGGCATATTTTAACTGTAACCAAAATGAAATGAGTTTCATCTCCGAAATATTTCATAAAATTATACAGCACATATTCACAGATTGAGTAAAATTACATCGCGCATACACATGCGATTTATATTCATTGCTGCAATGAAACTAATAATTGTTGTGATATACCTTCTTTGTCATTCATAATCATTTATTCGCTTTGAAAAAATGCTATTTCAAGATACATCGCGGGATTAAAAACAATATGTTTGTGCGCGCGCGCGCGTGTGCGCGTGTGTGTGTGTGTGTGTGTGTGTGTGTGTGTGTGTGTGTGTGTGTGTATGATATCATTCTTCATTCAGCTGAAATTTCAATAAATTTTGATGAAGTTGAAAAAATAGTACAGAACCTAATATTTCAGATCAATAACGAACGTTTCAGGTCAACGCTGAGCCAAAGCTTAATGGAGTGGCGCGAACTGTTTCATGGGGCGACAGTGGCGGTGGCGGCGGTGGTGGCGGCGCGACGGCGACGGCGGTGGCGTTCGAATTTATTTACAGCGAAAATGTCGTTCCACCGGTGACGCGTAACCGGCCACGGAAGTATATCGACGCCCGATGCTATAAATTAACGACAAGAATTATTATTGTTCTAAATAGCGCGCGGATGGCCGGTGGCAAAAGCGATATCGCGCGGCGCGCAGTCTGAAAGCCACCGCATAATTTACTAACAGCGTTAAATTAACAGCGGGATGCTCGATGACTGGCTGGGGACCAATACGAACAATGTACGGCCTATAGGCAGCATAACTGGCGAACGTTAAAACGAATACGGACGCGAGCTCTGATCGTTAATATCGTACAAACACATGCGCGCGCGCGTCCCTATCCCTTTTCCGCCATTTCTTCTCTCCCTCGTGAACGAAAATGTCTCTTGTGACGAGAAAAAAGGAGATGGATCTGTCTCTCTCCATGAGCTCATTCCTATCCCCAACTATGTGGAAACGCACGCGCGCGCGCGCGCGCGCGCGCGCGCGTGTGTGTGTGTGTGTATACACGGACGTGTGTGAGTAGTTTCCAGAGGATACACAGGGACAAAGGACAATTAGATGGATTATCGACGTCGCAGTGGAGCTTCATAATGGAGAGATATATGGCGTCCGCATTACGTAGCATTACTTTAATTAATGCCGAGATATAGCTGAAAACAGGGCTAATCACGTAGAAAATATGTTGCAAATATGCGAAATATACATTACAATCCACTTCGCGCTCATCAAAGTGCGCGACATCAAAGTGTCCCGCAGCGATATCCCAGAACTCGTGTCGAACACGCGGAGAGAAGAGGGATGGTAATTAAGCGGTCTGTGTATATCAATGCGTATTCCCACCCCTTGGCCTCCACCATCGTGACACGACCAGTGTACATATGATGCCATTAGATTATGCTCGGTTCTATTGTCTCGGTTGCATACACGTGCGTATACAGCGCTATGTATGTGTAACATTTTATATTTACTGATTATGACGCACGGGCGTACATTATGGAAATTGTAACAATAGGAATCTTAACGATTTGTAGCAAATTTAATTGGATTGGAATGGCATTTATTAGTGCGATCACACAAAGACCAACGTGTACGAGTCAATCTTTCTGAAAGTAAATCCAATTCAATCCAATATCAGTGCGAAGCGCAATGCGATTGCGATAGCAATCTTTCGGCGTGACTTTTTAATTCCTGCGCATTCACGTCTCTCAATCAATTCGTGTCAAGAAAGTTATCCGACAACAATGAAATTTCAACTGTCAGTGTTTATTTCAAATCGTTGGGAGGCGAAAAAAAAAAAAATACATAAACGATGATTGTATCGAACTCTGTGGTTTTCAATCGACTGTAAAATAAACTAATATTGCCAATGACATGAAACGCACGTAAAACGTATAAAAATATGCTTTGTATGAGATACAACAAATAAATGTCATGGCACATGGGTAAATACCATGCGCGTAAATACCACGATCTACGATAACGTTTAGTAGATAAATGACGTGCCAAAAATCGAGGTTGCTAACGAAAAATGAACGCAGAGACATGGAACAAAGATGGATCTGCCCCGTTTCCCGACCTGCATGTATGTGACACATATTTTTAGCACGCAAATGCGTATCAAAAACTGGATGAAAACTGGACGAATACAACTTGAGCATGAGGCGTGAACCAAAATTATTTTAGTAAGGTAATAATTCAATTCAATCGATAATTAATTTAATCATCGCGATCAGAGATATATACATAATTTTTACTTTGATACATCTAAAAAGAAGAAAGAAGACTAATCCATATCCCATGTAGATCCCTTTGAATGAGATAAGAATATCCGTGTACACACATACACAACGATAATCTCTAAGGATACAGATGAAGGGACAATTAGACGGTCTATGGGTGTCAATGGGGACCACAATGGTGCGACGTGCTACGAACTTCGCTCTGGAGCTCATTGCCGTATCTATTACAGCATAGCCAGCATCACCTCTCCTTCTCTTCCCCCCCTCCCCTATCCCCCCTCTGCCTTTCTCGTGCACCCACACTGCAACGTTACGCCGCATCGAATTGCCAACTACCGCGATGACACACGATGTGGTAGACACGTTAAATCAACGTTGGAGATCACGTCGTGTCCGCATCGCGAGCGCTCTTCCCCCCCCCCCCACCCCTCTCTCTATCTCCGTCTCTTCCGGCTGGATATATATCTTACAGTGGAGCAGAACGTTATTCTGGACCATCGTCCGTATCCAGGTGGAACACCCATCGCCGAATTGCATTACACCGTAGCAAACAATGACGTGCCCCGCTTGTTTGGTCTGCTAACTGCTTGGGGAGTGACGTTTGATCGTCGCGCGAGAAGCCCTCGGGAAAAGATTATCCGTACTATACCGGAAACGATGAATCCGTAATATCGATCTTCGAAAACTGGCTCGCGCCGAGACCCTTATCAAGTGTGCCGTCATCCGACGAAGAACTGTCGTTTCGTTCAAATTTTCGGGACGATTACAAATGCGAGCGTAACGAGCGTATCTCGAAGAGAGTTTTATACGTCATACTTCCACGTTCGATTATAGTTTTCATACTTTTCGTTTCGATAGACGGGACTTTCGAGAAAGTTTCGCGATATAGCGAGGGATCCTCCCCAGAGGTGACAAGAACACGAGAATTCTCAACGACGATTGGCGCGGCCGTAAAAATTCGCAGTTTACCCGGAAAAATTCGCAGTTTGCTCGGAAAAATCTCCGCTTCTATAGAAGATAAGGACCTTCACGACGAGCCGAGTCGTGAAAACGGTTCGCTTCCTTAAGCACGCGCGCTCGATTGCATCTGCATAAGGACGCAGTTTATCCTGTGTTTTCTGGGAGGTAACCCCGGGCGAGGAGTAGTACCGTGAATTGCGTTTCTTTCGTGGAATATATGTACCGTGTACACGCTGCACACACGGGGGAGGAGGAGGGGGGTTGTATTTGCATTTGTATTTCGCCTCGGAGTGGTGCGCGCGCGGCGCAATGGACAGGCGCCGTTAAATTAAAGCAGAATCACCGGGAATTTTTATGCGGTAAGGAAGGCGGATGGCTCTCCCGGGAAGATCCGCTCTCCTCGTGGTGAAGAGGGACGACCGTAATTGGAGGAACATTTCTCTCGAAAGTGCTCGTTTCTGTCAAGACACTCCCGCGAGCGCGAGGACCCCGTGTTACATCGCGCGCCCTCGATCGCATCCCCGGGGGGGGGTCACGTGCTACCAAGAGAAGACAAGCTTTATACGGCGACTTTATGTTATCACTCGCCTACCGGAATCCATAAAAGATCACGAAATACGAAGCATAAAGCGAAACTCGGATCCAACGATGAAATCTGATAGAAAACGTTATTTTTCTCTCCGGCATACGCTCCAAATTTCTACATATCCTCTACGTATCTCGAAAATATCATAGTCATAAAGTCAGTATCAATTTTGAATTGTTGCGAAATACCGTTAACGTTTCGGATTGTTTCCTCTATAACACCAAAAAAAAAAAAAAAATATTTTCCACGGTATCATAATTATTTCCTCCTCTGCAAAACACGTTACGGTTCAATCTGTAGCATTGCATATTTACGAGACAAGAGATGAAATTCATGTCGCAATTACGCACATCTGATCAATATAAAAAAAAAAAAAAAAAAAAAAAAACTTAATAAACGAAACAGCAAATTTCGTACATTTTTACTCATTCTTTCACATACGTTCGCCATCGAATCTGAATATCGCCGATCTTTTCTCCGCCTTGTCTGTTGCACGCTGTCTTGGCGAACGTTATATCGAGCGAGCGTGATATTTTTACTGGCGGTATATTCCCTACTTCGTCGGGGGCCCAGCCCGACGGACTCCAATAAAACGTTCCGGGCAAGCCGGCGGGCGAATCGCGCGACTCTGAGATTACGTAATTTATTTTTCTCGTGGGAGCTGCCAGCAGCTGCGTGCTCTCTCTCTCTCTCTCTCTCTCTCTCTCTCTCTCTCTCTCTCTCGCATTCTCTCTTTGCGCGGTACTCTGCCGAGTAAGAGAATGCGTGAGAGACGCGCGCTGCGACGGCCACGTCGCACGACTGCGCCGTATTTTGAATTAACACGAAGAGAGTTAATTAACTGTTGATCCACGCGGCCTTGTTCCTGAATTCGTAATTCCCATTACGCGCCGCTTTTATAATTAAAATCGGCTTCAATCACCGCGCCCGCCGTTCGCTGCCCATTGGTGCATTCACCTCCAAACTCCGTGTAATTTATCGACTCATTCTCGGAGTACTTGCGTAGATTTTTTAAATAAATTAACGCGGATCAAATATTTGCTACAGCTACATAATTTTCAATGGATATTAAATTACCGCGGGAGTTCACTGACGCCGGCGGAGTAACTCCTTCCCCCTGTTGTTTCCTGAGGGGTTTCCGCCTTTTCTTCGAGATATTCTTTTTCGAGACTCCGGTGCTGATGAGAGAGAGAAAGAGAGAGAGAGAGAGACGTAGCTTCAATCAGGCGTATGCCGCCGGTTGTTCTCTCTCCTCCGGCTGTACTCTCGTCATAAGAGGACATTCCACGTGTCAACATGCGTCTTCGCACAATGGGGGCTCGGCAATAAGCAGCATGATGTGACATCGTGCTTTGTTCGTGCGTACGACATATACAGGATGTTCCATGAGTAGCGAACGATTTCAATATATTCTTCAAATAAAATGTAATTTAACATTTTATTTGAGCTAATTGTTAAACACTATTTAACATTATTATTATTATTATACTATTGTATATAACGTTAAACATTACTTATTATAAAATACATCAATAATTATATCCCAAATAAAAATTCTTTTAAAATAGTATCTGTTGGAGAAGTCAGATAAAACAATAAAATTTTATCACTTTATTCACATCGTTTAATTTCACACGAGTTTCTAACTAAAACTAATATACTTTAGCATCTGTGCTAAAAGAAAGAATTGACTCGAAATAGTACCAAGGATACGAGCGAAATTTGCCGGGTACGTCGCGCAACCCTGTAGAATTACGACGGTAGCAATCGGGCAAACGGGCGAGAAGCCGACGTCAATAGCCGCTGCGGCAATGCCGTCCCCCCATATTGTGTGACCTTCATCTCGGTGCTCAATTGTCGCGTATCCAGCCTGTCACATCTCAGCAGTCTCGGCAGCGACGGGAACGATATTCGGTAACCTCCTGAATACCGGCCTGCAGTACCAGCCGACCTTCCCCGCAGTTAAACGGCAATACCGGCACGGTGGCGAGCTGCCGGCACCCTCCGACAGGTTTCCTTGCCCTCGAACTGTTGAATTTCAATTTGCTTCCGGCATTCGCCCCCGTCCCGGCCTGCCCTCCGCCCCGGCGGGCCACCGGCGCGCTGCGTGTCCGGTGTGCAACGTGAAATCGTAATTATCGAGCAATTAGTACTCGGCTCGAACGCAATACAGTATCCAATTCGCCCTCGCCGATTTCTGGAAACATTCACCGGGGCGATGCAATAACTTGTATGTGTTCATATGCTCGCCATAGTTCCACCGTACCTCTTCGAGTGATATTTCGCGCAGCTCGTGTAACCGTATAACGCGCCCCGAAGGAAATGTTCTTGAAGGAGGAGTTTAATTACGTTAATAAGAGATTACATTTTCGTTGCTCGAGAATTTCCACGAAATTTTGAAACCACGAAAACTTACCGAGCATAATATCCCATTTATCGTAAAAGATAATAAAATAAATATAATAGTGAGTATTATCAGTGCCTTTTCTCTTTCTCTTAAAATCTTTACAATAGTTCGCGATATTTCTTTCGGTTTACGATTAGTTGACAATTCTCTCGGCAATTTTTTCCCGGCTAATTATCCATTTCACTCTTTCACTATCCTCATCGCGAAATAAAACGTTCCTTCACCACTCGCGAACACGGATGGAAATACTTTTACACGGAAACGTCTTCTGTCGGAGAAGCTTTCGAAGAAATGACGTTCCCTGCGGCGGCTGGCAACTTCCCTTTCCATCCGGATAAGAAAGTTTCACTTCGAGCGGTCGAGCTTTCAGCAAGCTCCTAAGGCTTTGTTTATGAACGGGTGCAGCGGATATATCGTGAACGTGTCTTTTTCAAGGTTGCAACATGAAAGGATACGTTTATAAAAAGAAGTTTGCGATACCTTTGAATTTCTTTCTTCATCCCTTCTCTCTCTTGCTTTCGTATCGAAAAACGCGGATATGATAAACAAAATTATAAAAGACATTGAAATATGTTGCAAGTTTATTCGCATAACTTAAATTGTATGTAAGAAAAATTGTATGTAAGAATAGTAAATAAATTGTAAGTTTTCAATAATTCAATTTAAGACGCATAATATTGTTCTTTCGAAACTTTAAAATAGAGAAAAAGAAGATAAAAATTAAAGGTAAAAAAGTTTAAAGAATTAAAAAATAAATCTTCCTCGTAGATAATAAATATTTTTAATATACAATTTTAATAGACATTTGCTCGTTTTCGTCGTAAAATACTTTCTCCTCGGACGACGAAGAGTTTTTAGTTTTACATGATCACGCGAGCGTAGGTTCTCGGGTGTTCAATGTAGCAAAAGGAAGAGGGTGTCTGCGAGAGCCTAAGATGTCGTCATTGCGTATGCACTCGTGAAAATGCCACTTCTTCTTTTATTCGAGCGGAATTAATCCGTCGCGAAAACTGTGCAAGCTGAAATTTCTCTCTATGAGATGCGCGTCCCGAGCAATTGCGAGACCGCCTCTGAGCTTCTAAGTACCGGGACGTGGATGCGTTTACCGGAAAAATTGGTATTCCGTTGACGTAGCGACGAACACGAGCGCGGAGCGTCGTCGTGATCCTGCTTTTTATCCCGAGGCGGAAAATCCGGCCGAGCCCTCGTTACGGCCCTTCGCCCTACCCTTCGTCCCTCTCCCCTCGGTGTCGTGTCTGTGCGCTCCGCGATTCGCAATTTACCGTAGGTTCACGCAAAATGGGAGTCAAGCGCGGCACGTATCCATCCACCGACGTCCGCATGTTACTCGAGAGACCCTTCTCGCGTGTTCTTCATTTCGCAAAACGACGTGAAATCGGCCACCATTAAACGCGGACGTCGAATCATTTGGAAACGACAGCCGAGAGTGACTGCGTGACGATAAAACGAACGCCCCGGAGAATTGGATCGCTCGCGGTTATATCCGAGCTAATTTAAATCAAGCATATTGCATTTCCGGTTAAAAAAGTTTCGTCAGAAAGGAGAAATGAGAGAGAGAGAGAGAGAGAGAGAGCGAAAAATTTAAAAGAAAAGTTGGTCTTCGCTCGATCATGAAATAGGAGGCCTTCCAAGCTGCTGAGCGATCTTTGAAAATTCGATACCGCGATACTCACGCTCGGCGAAAATTCGAAATTTCTTTAATTTTTATGACTCGTGTATCGTACGATTGCATCGTTCGTACGTATATGCTTGATTATAAGTTTTAGGATCTGCGAAATTGTCGGCCAATAAGAGCTCGGCTCAGCGTCCAATAAACGCATCTTCGCGGAGCGTAATCTATAGCCAGCGACGGTCGTAAAATCGCGCGCGCGCGCGCGCGCGCGGTATCCATCGTTTATGTGTACAAAGAAGCGCGCGTGTTCGTGAGATCCGTCGAAAGTGGTTAACGACCGACGGTATTTCCGACCGTTAACTCGCACTAAAATGAGACGGTCTCCAGGCGATGTTTATGTCATTCGGCGGCCTTTGTCATCTAATTTAGATGACGCGCGCAAGCAGGATGAGCGGCACTTTAAGCCGCTGTCATGACGCTTCACCTCGATTTGGCTCGTCAATTCGCCGAGATATTGCAATTTGCATCCATAAAATATCGCATACAGTCGATTCACGAGGAATAACGTTCAACGTGGAAATAAATATCTTGCGCAATAATGTCGCGTGACAGGTATTCTTTGTTTGGTTAACGGTCGAAGTGTTAGATTGTTCCTTCTTTAAATTTGTATAAAATGGAAAAAGTTCTTTGATGTCGGAAGACAAGTCGGAATGGAAAACCGATCGTTCTTAATGTTTGAATTTGCTGAGCGTAGAAAGCGAATCTTGATTGTAATTGTTTCAGATAGTGTTAAATACTCATGAAAATAAAGCTGAATAAGAAGAATATTGAAATTTTCACGGAGATCGTCTCACTTATTATTCAAATTTCGGTTCAGTGAGCTGAGAAACTTCGATCGCCGACACGATTTTATACTTCGCCCGTCTCAAGCTACCGAAGTTCCCGTTCGCGGCACTCATTAAAGTAGCAAAGTGGGAAGGCGATAGAAGTGGTGCCGTAAATAAAAGGAGAAGTGTAAGAGCAGATAATAACGCAATAAATATATCCAGGAACGGTCTACCTCCTCGATTTGTGCCGCGGATAATGATGCCGTGATGCAGGCGAGAGGATCGGGTAAGAAAATTCCGCGAGGGCGAGAGAGGGCGGGAAAGGGGGGTAATCGGCCGCATAAAAATGCATCGGTGCCATAAGTGGGCCGATGGTGGAATACTTAAGCGAGGGAAACGTTGCCGCGCTGGAGAAAGCTTCACCATAATTTACGGCCAAGTTCGGCGCATTACGGTGGAACCGGTGGAAAAAAAAAAAAAGAAGAAGCAAAATTGATCTCCGTAAATCTAACCGCAGTCGCGCTGCGGAGGCGGCGGCGTCGACGGCGTCGGCGTCAGGAACACGTGCCGGCAGAGTTCGCGGTATAACGTCCGTCGATTATGTGGTGCTAGGCCGCCGCCACCCGCGCGAAAAACCAACGATAAATCCCGTTCGATGCCGGAACCTCCCCGCGTCGTGCGCCCGCCGACGTTTCGCAGCCGTACATCATGCGACCGCGGCGGCTCGAAAATCTGATCACGTTGGCAACGGAACTATACACGCGTAGTTCACGTAGTTCAGTTTTCGACGAAACTTTTATTGAAGCCCGTACGAGCCGCGGCATGCGAGCATATTCGCCGTCATTTGAAAACTCGTTGCGCCCGAGAAAATGTCGGAATAATAAATAACGGTGAACAGTCAAAGAGTCATGTAGCCACTCAATCAACGTCACGTAGAGAACAAAACAAAACAAAACAAAACAAAAAAAAAATCACGCAGCCTTATAATAGCAATGACAATGGAAATGTACGAGCCGCGCAAACAAATATTTGTGCAAAATGTGCGTGATTGAAAAACGTAAAGCGTCTCGGAGAGAGAACTTGGACGCTAAATAAATCCAATAATGAGACGTTTCTCCGTACTATTTATGGGCTCGGTAACATGGTGGATTTCTTATTATTTATGGACACACATTCTCGTTGGTAATGGGGCGATAGCAAATTCTTCCCGAGCCGGCCTGCGGTTGTTTATGTGGCCGTCTCGCACATCGTCGCGTGCGAAATTGCGATTACGCGCGAGAAGCGGTGGATAATTAGGCGGCCGCACGCTTAAACGCGAGGCACAATCGAGGCTCGATCACTCACGTGCTGCAGGCGCGACCGTCCTTTTTTTGCCGTAAATTTCATTCGCCGGACGGCCGTCGCGTCGGTAACACGTGTTACATGCGCGATTATGCGCGAACTGCCCACGAGCGACGGCACGAAAAAGCACTTGTGCCGTTGGTTTTTGGATAAGCAGCTGTCCACCGTGCGCAATGATAAATAATAAAAGGTGCGTTGCTAACGATAATTAATCTTTTCCATGGAATTTGTCCTGGCAGCAGAGCAGCGAGCCGATGAATTAGCTGCGGCGGACAGGTTCGCAAATTATCGCGTATTAATTAGTTATTACTGCGCGTAACGAACCACTGTAAACGGTTTACACTTCTGCTCGTATATATTTTCCGTTATTTATTATTCATACGTACATATTGATTTCATTTACTATACCTACGTACAGCGCATAAGGGCTACGCTATTAGCAGTTGTGTCATTTAAGTTATTTGAGCATTGTGCATTGCCTTTACACGGTCTAGAAATGCGCTGCAATTGCGACACACACACACACACACACACACACACACACACACACACACACACACACACACACACACACACAGAGGGCATTGTTATTATATACCGATCTAAAGCAATTGATTACGCAAATCGCTAATGAGAAGGGTTGATTAGTCGTTCCGCCGCTCTGGAGTACCACCTCTCAATTTAGAGTAGCAAAGGAGATAAAACAGGAGGTAATTGCCGGGGATATTAATGGCGCTGCCGAACGAAAACTTCTGATCGAGCCGGTTTCGCGTCTACAACGAAAATATAGTTCCGCTCGTTTCCAGAGCCCCCCCCGTCAAAAAAGATACATATCATAATAAACAAGCGCAGCCGTTCGCGCAGCCGAAGCACGCCACAATTCATCCCTAATTGCAGCATATTACACACACTACCAGTGTACATTCCCGCCTCCGGTTCGCGTGCAAAATTCAGATTACCGGCAAGAAGCGCCCGGGGTAATTAAGACGAGGAGGGGGAGAGGGAAGGGGGGGGCTGCGATCATGCCGCGATCAG
Organism: Pogonomyrmex barbatus; assembly: GCF_055798465.1. Taxonomy (NCBI): domain Eukaryota; kingdom Metazoa; phylum Arthropoda; class Insecta; order Hymenoptera; family Formicidae; genus Pogonomyrmex; species Pogonomyrmex barbatus. The sequence continues at coordinate 12,844,887 of NW_028297127.1, forward strand.
TTGCTGGCCCTTTCATACCGCAACCATCCCGTTGCATCCCCCTGCGTCCCTGCCCAACCCCTCTAATTTCTCTATACCTTGATCTCTATTCTTTCTCCTATTTTCCTCCCTCCGCAGCGAGAAAACCCGCGTAACGTCTGTAGCACGTGTTACAGCTCCAATTATGTGACCCGCGGCCGCGACCGCACGGCCCGACAGCACGAAAAATCATTTGTCGTCGGTTTCCAACCCCGCGAATTCGTCGTGGTGGAAAGAACCGGAGACAGACCCCGGGGGGAGAGCGGGCGGAAAGGAAGGAAGCATGGCGACGGCGGTACGAAGGGGATTCCAAAGGGACGAGACGGGTGGTACCCACATTGCGCATGCACCCTCGAAATCCGTTCCTGGCGTATATCCACTTCCGCTGCGACAAAGTAGAGAGAGAGAGAGAGAGAGAGAGAGAGAGAGGGGGGGGGAGGAGAGGAGAGAAGTGGAGGAGACAGCTCGGGCAGACACTAAATAATCTAGATAACGGAAGGACGGCCCTAAATTCCTGCAGATTTGTACAGGCGCACCGACTGATTAGATTGGCTGGAAGATTGCAGCGCGGGTTGGGGTGAGGTCCCTGCGAATTTTCGTTGCCTCCCTGGAGGTCCTCCGACAGGATTGTCCTCCCGCTTTCGTCCTCTCCTTTCTCTTTCTCTCCGCCTTCTATATCCTCGATCCCTCACTCGCCGTCTCCGTCACTCTCTCATACTCGTTGGTGCATAGAGCTTGTATGAACGACGTTTTGACTAGCATTAGCTTAGGATGGGCTGTCGCATCGATCCGTAGGATGGTATCCTTGGCAGAAGTCCCGAGAAGCGACTGGAACAAGGTGAGGAGAATCCGTCCGCCAGGACGAATGCGTCGGCTGCAGCGGCAAACTTTCCGACGCGGTCTGTCGTCGCGGTAAATCATTCCGCCGCCCGCCGGCGGGCGACGGAAAGAAGAGGGTGAAGACGCGCGAGAAATCGGAGTTGCCGAGGAAAGTTTTTCGCGAAAATCGCGTCACTTCGGCAACCCGCTCGCTTTTGGAAATTAGGGATAGGAAATTGGACGAAAAGGGCGTTTCTCTCCGGCTGCACCAGAAAGTAAAAGTTTCGCAACGAGGGCTGCATAATTTTCTCCGGTTCCGCACAGGCTCCTTGTCTCTCCCAACAGGGGGAAAATGTCGCGCGTCCCTAAAAGTCGTCTCGATCATAATCGGTCCACAACTTAACGCGGCTCGTTCTGTAAACTTCTTGAAGAATCGCGTCGCTCTGAAACTGAAACTGCGCGCGCCGAATGAGATACAAGAATCGTTTGACTTTAATGCGACAGGCAAACTTTCGAGTTACGACGTCGCCCGTAATTTATCCCGCGAGTGCATTTCCAATAGTTCATTAATCGAGCGCCTCGCCTCGCATGTGCTCCTTTTCGGAAAACGGGTTTAATTAACCGCGACTCGGCAACCGCAATCGATCCGACGCCCGAATGTGTATGTATCCTCGATGGTCGTTTTTGGGAATCACCCTGCAGCTCTCTTTTCCCGACGTTTAATTCGGTCGTTTGAGAAGGATGAGATGGGAGATAACGTGAAACGACACACGTCGCGCCGGTAAAGCGGGATTGGGAATGACGCGCCGTATCTTGTCCCAATAAGGGCGGGTACCTTACCAGGACGCCCAGGGAATTTCGAGGAGAAAAGACGTTATATATCCCGAAATGGTCGATCCGCTCAGTACGTTCTATACCATTCAGCAGGGGCGCAGCTTCCGAAGATGCGCTTCTCGTTCATTGTATTATTCCCGTGTTGGCGGGACGATCTACAAGCGGCAGCACCGCGGAAAATATTTATGCCGTCGGACCGTTTTCAGGCACGTACGGAATTTTGGAGGAAGCCCGATGGCGTTCTATTTCAGGTATGAAATGGGATATGTAGCTTCCCCCGGCAAAGTTGAAATAAAAGAATCAGGGGGACGCGCGCTCGTGTGTATATTATTGTGTACGTATGTATGTGTGTGTGTGTGTGCGTGTGTGTGTGTGTAAATGCGCACGAGTGTGCGAGTGTATGCGAAATTTATCAGAGAGATGAAAGATCTCCGCGCAGCCGGGAATGTAACTGGATGAACGACGTGCAGAGTATGCCGTGCGCGCTGCAACTCCTTACCGCTGTACAGTATACATCATTAGATACACGTATATGCATCACACACACACACACACACACACACACACACACTGCACGCGGTTGCATATTATTTCGGCATAGTACATATAATTTTCCGCGCGTGCATCATAGAGAGAAGCAGGATAGTGCTTCTTCTTACACTTCTTGTATCCCTTGCATACTTAATAAAAACCGAGAGAGAGAGAGAGTTCAGAGAAACTGCGAGAGGCCGCGGTAAATAGATGCTCTTAGACTTTTGAACTTTTATCCCATCTTGATTACGTCCAACTACACGTAGCAGTAAAGCTGTAACGCAATAACATCTCCGGCGGAGTAAACACGCGAGGCGTTAATCTGGATTTCTTATTTTCTGCCGTTCTGCTCTTCGGGCTATTGTTCGGATAACCACTATTTTCGTAATGGCCAGGAATTCCCGTGCCCGTTAAATTAGCATTTTTCAGGGAAAGGAGAGGTGGGGAGGAGAAGAAGCAGGAGAAGGAGGAAGAGGAGGAGGGGGAAAAGGAGGAGAAGGAGGAGGAAGAGAACGGTGTATTTGTCAGATGCGCCCGCGACGCTCTCACTATATCACGGAGAATTCCATCGCGCACACAATGTGCGCCCTAAACGCACGTCCTTTATTCGCCGGCCGTAACGAAATCATCGCGCAACTTCGTCCTAGCAGCGCGACGAAACGCGGTCGTAAAGTTATACACGCGCATGCATAATATCCGACTTTTGTGGCTGCGTCGTCGACGGCGCTCGTAATTGCGGCAGCTGCTGATTACACCGTTGGCCCGGTGGGGATTAAAAAAGTTGCATGCCAATTCATTAAGTTGTTGTGGACCGAACTCTCTCTCTCTCTCTCTCCTCTCTCTGTTTCTTGCACGCGCGCGCTCATGCTCTTCCTCTTGAATCCATGTGCGGCCATTGAATTAAAGCATTAACCGAGGACACCGGTCACTACAGCGAATACGCGATAGAAATTCTGAAAATACTGCACATTGCGATGCACATTGCGAACGAACTCGTTATACAAAAATACACACATGATTGATATTGAAAATGTATTATCCTTGTCTATTATTGTATAGAGAGAACCCACGCATGAGAATCATTAGCCGACTACCGTCGATTTGAAATTGTTTACGCGTTCGATGTAAAATATGAGAAGCGAAATAGATTTATATTCCGAGTATAAAATATTCGCCCCTTATGCTCGGCGCTCTCCGAAATAATTTATATATATATATATATATATATATATATATATATATATATATATTTATTTATTTATTTTCACATGACAATCAAAATATCCCGACACAAACTTTCGTGTTACGCTTTTAATGTGACAAAAGATATTTCGTACAAATATCGCACGTGTCTTTTGCCGAATATTTGCATGGATTCGATAGAAACAAAAAAAAATAGGATATTTTGTATGACAAAAATTGTCCGGTCACCCCATACGTGGCGTGTGCGTTCGACGCGCGCACGATTCAATGCGCATTTCATGTAAAAATGTATATGTATCCATGCATGCATGCATGCATGCATGCATGCATGCATGCACGCACGCACGCACTCAGCGCACAGACCCAGCTATTTTTCGTGCTCGTTTATCGAAATCGATACGCATGGCCTGCGTATATTGGCCACCACGATTGCGACACCAAGTGCGAAATCGGAAAACGTGGTTTTCAACGTTACTCGCGAACTCCCCTTTGTCCTCGGTAATCGCGCCTCGCCCTACCCCGTCGCCGTGCCCCATCCACATTTCCCACTGAACCCCATCGAAGACATAAAGAAAGAAGAAACTGGAATACTCACACACCCGGACGACATACAAACCCAGCCGCGTGTACAAACTTGGTGAATCCGCGCCGGAAATTGTGTGGCATTGATTTTCTCGTATTGCGATTGGTAACATCGATTGATACGATTTTTCACATTTGCGAAAAGAATTATAAAAGGGAATATCTTGGCGGAATCAACGGCGTAAAATGCAAAAAAGAGCAGCGAAAATGGAAAATGTCGAATATTTTCCATTTTCAACGCTTATTATGATTTCAAACGTTTAATATTAATATTTTATTATAATATTATTTTTTCCATTTACTACATCATAAAGCCTTTACAAATTCACGCTATTTGTATTAACAAAATGTGTTTTTATAATATTAACAAAATGAAAAACTTAAAAACCTATTTTATAACGTATGCAATTTTGTAATCCCTTTTAGTTACGCCCATTGCGTCAGCACGAGCAGCTCGATCCCATTAGACTTAAATAATGCATTTTTGCATTTACATGTAACTCTCCTTAGGGAAAACACCGCTGTAGGGAAGAATATGGCAAGAAAAGCAAATGCATCTCTCTTCCATATAATCGCTAATATATCAAATTTTATAATCGTCACTATGACACGATACGATCCATCATAGAGTTATTTAACTTAGCACACAATAGAAATCTCCTTATTAAAATTAAAGATAAGTATATTCCAATGATATGTACGTTCATCGTATTAATATATTCAAATCTGATAAAAAAATAAAAAAAAAAAGTACGAGCTGCTGAAAATAACTCTCTAATCATGACTTTCTTTTAAATGCTTTATCGATTTTTAATAAAGTTTAAATACTTACATCAAAGAGCTACAAAATCAGAGTGTAAAGGAAAATTTCCCATTGAGTGCAAAAGCATGTTTTAGCTTTGCGATAAAATTCAAGTGTAATTCATTCAGTTGCGATCACGCACTATCGGTTATCGTAAATGGGGAGTGAAGTCAGCGATCCTCTATCGCAATATCTATCTCTAACGAGCGGACTGAGCCCGAATTAAATAAAATTTCTTTTTCAGAGTACAAGCAGCTAGTATGAACTTCGGAAGCCGGATCGGAATGAGAACCTTCGCTCGATACTGTTAATTAAAACTTTTCGCCGCGAGCGTTAATAGGCGCGAAGCGCTATCCGCCTTACGACGACGGAGGATATTGGAACACCGTCGACGTCTTGTGTCTTGTTAAGCAATCTTTTTTTTTTTTCCATCTCTTCTATCCGTCCACATCGTACCATAAAAGAGATCTGTCGCGAATTTCACGCCCTTTGTTAAATAAATTACTTTACATCAATTATTCTCTGTCTCTCCTCTCAATTCTGTATTTAATTTTCAAGCTAAGAATTTTATAAAATAAAATTTAAAAAAAAAAATGACAAAATTATATGTGAAAAAGAAATAATAAAAATTATAATAACTGCGACATGTAATCGTTTATAAGTGTCGGATTAACTGAAAACGTATAGCAGCCCTTCAAGAGTATAAGTTCTAATAACGAATAACAAAAATGATGTTAGCAAACGATCTTTGGCAAAACAGATTCTTGATATTACGTCATCCTAAGGAAACACAATTTCGTTGTTCCGATGGTCGTTAATCTCTGAAACTTCTGCATGTGCTGTTTTCTCCCCCTCATGGCAATATTCCAGCAGCAACGACTCAGTCTTTAGCCGGTCATTACATCGACTTAATGAGTCATTGATATCGACAGGTCTAGAATGCGAAAGATGATATACATCGGATAGATGTCGAGCGACAGTTTCCGCATTGTATCGATTTCTAAACGCCCGTTACGTATAACAAAGCATTCTACCCACTCCTATCGATCTGCAATACAAAGAGTTTTATGACAGACAATCGATAAAACGACTCTGCGTTATTTCTGGCTGAAACTTTTCTAAAGTCAATGGAATGTTTTTTTTTTTTTTTGCATTGGGGAAGGGACCGATATTCTGTCATTAATTCATAAATAAATTCATAGGGCGAGCCACAAAATATAACGAACTTGGTCAACGAGGTAACAGTGAGCGGTTAAAACCGCAAATTTATTATTTGTCATATTTACATTGGGTTTATAAAATTTATTAAATTTATTAAATTCCCGTCATGCATTTCGGAGAACAATTTAGAGTCCTCGATACATATTGCAAGAGAACAGTCAACAGAGTATGGAATATTTTCTTCTTTCCGCAAATATCTCGGACACTCGGAACGACAGGGAGTTAAGGGAGTCAAAATTTCATCGCGAGCAACGAAATTTGTAGTGTAAAAGCTACGTGTATAATGACAAAATGAAGTCTCACTTTTTATGGCATTTATGAATTTTGCAATCACACTTTGTAGACCATTAAGCATACATGCAACATTCTCTCACTCTACTGTTTAGTGGTCAGCAAGTCTGTAATGGTCTGACCAATTCGTGGATGTTAAAACGCAAAGCGTCACTGCGAGCAATTTTAGCCGGTGCTTCTGTACGCAAAATAATACATCGATAATATTATACTCGTTAATTACTGATAATGGATATCAGAATTACAGCAGCACGATATATACATAATAGCTTATCGTAATAATGCAAATAATGTTGGGTGAATAAGTTTGCTCGCCCAAATAAATTACACATAATGTCAATAATAGAGGTCCCTTGTATGACCAATCAAATGCGAAATAAAAATGCGCTATGCGATAAAAAGACAAAATGATATATCGATATCTACTTGGCAATTTTAATTAAATTAAAATAAAAATGCAATCCGAAAGAACGAGAGAAAAAAAATCGACAGGCGAGATCCGTCGAAAGAAATGGAAAGAAAAATTTCCAGCGACGAGAAGGAGGGGTGGATCCGCTCGGGCGAATACCCTTAAAGTATCACGAAAAAGTCGCGAAGGGAGCGAGAGAATTTCTTCGAAAGTCCGCCGACTCGTAAAGCAACGTCTCGGTTACGACTACTTGGCGTGGCTCGCTGAAAGCCATTTAGATAATAAAATGCAGCCCCGCGGTGATAAGACACGGGTCGTTTGTTCACGCGGTCGTTCGCGGACCCTCCGTGCACACGTTTCGCGTACGCATCGCAAGTGTACACCCTCGGCTCGCTCACCCCCTGTTCCGCCGTTCTTGTATACGCGCGACAGTTACGGGAGGCAGTAGAAAAAAAATCGCCTGTGTTTACAGCGCGGCGGAAATCTTGATGCACTGAATACATCCCCCGAAAATCTCGCACACGCAATTGAGATTTCCGTCAAGCATTTCTCTTGTATGCCTTGCGATTTTTATTCATTTCTTCTTAAAAGCACCTTTCGATCACGGTGTTTCTTGGAGATATACTTTCCTTTACATTCATTAAAAAAAATTTTTTTCGAAGGCATCGCTCGCATAATCAAGATTTTTAAAAAAGAATACATTTTTACACAGAGAAAAATTAGTCTTAAAAGACAACTATTCTCAAAAATATTATTAATTCTCTTAAAAATGTTAATCTTGATTGAATTTATATTGATGCAAATATTTTGCTCAACTCAAGACTAAAAATTTATACAAAGATTATAATATTCTTACTTACGTATGAAAATATACTCTTGATTTAAGATTAATTTTTTTTTCCGTGTAGCAAATAATTTAATTATTATACATACGTTATTAACATCGTTACTTTGATAAAAATGTAAATTCGGGTCCTCGATAAATCCTCGTTAAACAAATTGTGTAATGGAGATCAATGTAATAAGAACTTTAAACCTTCGAACGAAGTAGTCAACGATATGATTTATTACAAAGTGATAGATGAGCTAATATATCGTGTTTTTTTTTTTTTTTTCGCGATTCTTGTCTAACGGCAAGAATCGATCGGGACGTCTCACGCTCGCTCGACAGATTCTCAACCGCCTCGTCGCGAGGAGGAAGGAACGGCGGACGTCGAGCGGCCGGAAATCAGCGGATTCGAACGGCGAAGGAGTGAGAAGGGGAGGGGAAAAACGAGAGAGAGAGTGCAATTAAATCAACTGCTCCGATGGCGGGATCCCTTCACGGGCAGAACAATCGAACGGGCTGGCGGCGGGTAATCTCGTGGAAGTATTCCGTCATCCCGGTGCCGTTCCTTTCCCGCGCGATAAAATCCGCCGAACGGATTTCATTCGCGCCGGTTAAGCGGATGACTTTACAACGCTCGCTTTAACTCTTTCACACGAGGGACGAACCCCGAACGTTTTCCCCCATCGGCCATTGTCGGCCGTCGGAAGAGCCCAGGATTCGACGTGCGTAGCCGATCAAATCCGCGCGACGCACGTAAATCGATATCGACAGCTCGAAAGCGAGACTGTTCCGCGGCACGAAAACGCGAATCGGAATCGGCTTACAATGAAAATATCGAATACCGCGATGGAAACGGGAGGAGGGGAGAGGGGAGGGAAAAGGTATGATATTTTAATGACACGCGAACAATTAATTCGACCGCGGTGCGCCTATTATTTCCCATCGATTTCATGCAACAGCATTAATAATAATAATGTGACCGAGGAAAAAGAGAAGGAAGAAAAAAAAAAAAAAAAAGAGTAATTCATTCCGTTCTGTATACATATTCCAGGCAAGCATAAAGATACATAAAACACATCGCGATTTACGCAACGGCAAACGTATATACAGAAACGGTAATTATATTATTACTGCATTACGTTAACTAACTATTGGATAATTCCGTTGCATTAGCTTTGTTAGCAGCGTCGTCGCTGTTTATTGGTATAACACGGGGAGCGGAACGGAATACGGGCGGGCACAATCGCTCCCGTTTGTTACGGGTTGCGACAAATGCAATTTTCTTGAGCAGCGGCGTGCAAATGCGCTTCGAGAGAACGCGGATTGCATTATGAGCTCCCGAGAAGTTGGTCCCGCTCGCGCTAACAATAATAATTACGTCGTCAATTTACGAAGGCGCATCAGTTTTGATATCTGTTAAACGTTTCCCCGTTAAACTACTAGCCCGGCCAGTAGTCCGATAATTACGGAGGGGAGGTAAAAAGGGAAGAGGGGGGGGGGCTACATTTCGTTGGATGGCTGCGCCGACGCGACGTTCGGCGCAAAATAAATAGACTTTACTCGATCGGAATCTCATCGAGGGTCGGCGAAGCGTAGTGATCGGTACCCTACATTATTTCGTTTCTGCACTTTAATTCCCTCTCGTCATTTCTGCCTTCCGATACCGGTTAATTTATCGCGCGAATCCGACTAATTCAACCTATAAGTCCATTTTGATGTCGTCTCCTCTCTCCTCCTCCCCTTTCCCCCCCTCCCCGTTTCCCAGGCTTCCGTCTCTCGAGGATAAAATCTATCGGAATTGGCGTTCTCGTTTAATCTCAATGCAAAGTTTATGCAGAAATGTTATCTCCAATTTGCCGCTATCTTCCTTTGCGCTATCGGTCGCCGAGAATAAACGCCCCGACCGGATAGCGACGAAATCGTCGTAATCGTCGTGAATTATGCGCGACGGCTTAATTTAATATTATCGACATCGGCGAAACAGCGGGCGAGGGAAGGACAGCCTCGGCAGGAGTCATTTTAGTGAACGATTAACCGCTTAAGACGAGGAATAAGGGCGCGAAAATGAATCGCAACGAATTAACATTTATATCGCTTAAACGGCACGCCGAGATCTTCGCGAGCGATAGCTCGAAACAATTGCTGCCACGAGAACGTTGATTCAGATGAGAATGATAGCCGCGGCACAGGCGTGCTGTCGGGAATACTTTCTTTTTTTTTTTTTTCTGAATAATTCCTGAAATCGAGCGTGATACGTAATTGAATCCCGTACGGGATTAAATGAATAAACGGTCGCAAAAACAAAGCTACTAGATCCTCCGAATTTCGTTATGGAACTGGAGATATAGAAAAATGTGACCCAAAGTTCTTGCATTAATTGCGCGAGGAAAAGAGGAAGAGAGGGGGAGCAGATAAAGAGGGGGATGGAGGAAGAGAGAAAGAGAAAGAGCGACGGTATAATTAGTATTACTATGTTACATCGATGTACATACACTCGGCGCAGTGTAGTTTCCGGATACTAGCGCGGATACCATTAATTAGCGAATAAACGGATGTTGCGTATGAGCGAGCGGGAATATTAAAAAGAAAAGTAAGAAAAGGGACAATGGGGATGGAGTGCGCGCGCAGGGCTACGAAGGAGGTTCGAAAAAATAAATGAAAGCCCCGTGCTGCTGCAGCGCGCGTATCGCTCGCAAACGGAGGCAATATTTCCGCGTTAATGTAACAACTCGCCCGGTAAGCACCGTCGATTCCCGTAATTGACGTAAGCGATTGGCGCTTCGTTTTCGCGAGAGTGTATCGCAACCCCCCCGCCCTGTTTTTTTTTTTGTTTCACGGCCCATTGCGTTCCCTGCAGCCGACGATTTAACACCGATCACGCTGATCTAGACCAGCGACGCTTAATTTAACGCGATTGTTGTCGAAGATGAGGGCTATAAATTATACCGATGGAAATACCATTAATCGATCTAGCGCGAGTTAGAAGAAAAAAAAAAACTGCCCGATTGTCTCGAGCCTCTCGCGAGAGAGAGAGACGAGAGGATGACTCTCGCTTTCCGCCGAGCGACAAGTGAGTAGCTGCACTTTTCTTTTCAAAAAATTCCGCGAGAAAATTATTTAGCGTTAAACCAGCGGAAACAAAACTGCGAATAAAACTTCGGCAATAATGATTATACCGTAAACTGATGTTGCTACAGGCGTTATCGTGCGCCGTGAGCGCGAGATAATTATGCAAATAACGGCTTCCGTTCTCGCATCGGACACGGTCGATTCTCCGTTTCCGTAGTCGCAGCGCTGCACCGCGCGCGGGTGGCGCGCGTAAAAGTTAACTGCATTTCATCCGAGACGCAATAATACTTTACGAGATGCTCTTTACGACGCCCCCGCGCGATAAAAATTTCGTGCCCCCCCCCCCTCGGCCGGGGCACTCGGCCAGGTCGCTCGCGAAATTCCTTCTTGTAATTTATCGGCCGCTCGATAATCCATCCTCCGTCGTGGACAGCCGAGGCGATCCATCGTCGCCGAGGGAGTCGACTGTCTTCGGTCGTGAATCGAAACCGTTGCGATACTTGATACGTCATCCCGTTGCGCGTCGACGAACTTGAAAAGAGTAACTTGAAAAAAGGGGAAAGGGAAAAAAAAAAGAGAGATGTAATTACCACCGGATATGCATTTCAGTGCTATGATAAGAATGTGCATGTATATATATCGAAAATTAAAGAGCTTATTTAAAAAATAAAAATTCCACGTGAAACAACGTGTTCAGGGTTATAATAAAATCAGAATAAGAAATGAAAAAATTTTGAACAATTTCGAAGAATAATCTCTTCGATGCGCTTCAAGCATTCCATTCATTTTTCACTTACTATTTTATGCAATTTTCCTTTCGCTTAAATTACTTGGAAAAAAAAATTCGTTTGAGGTTTAAAAGGATAATTAAATCGTGTTCTATTTGCACCTAAAGAAAATTCTCTAATTGGCATATTACGATATAAGAGAGACGTGACTCTGAAATCGTGGATATTATTACTAACGCGATTCACCTCGAATATTTTTCTGTATTTCGTGTATCAATGAAATATGAAACTCTACGTTTCACGATGGAGTTCGTATTACGCTGGGGAGTCCGCCATTCGCTCTCTGAAAGGGATCGCCCTTTCATCTCCCCCCGCGCTGAAATCCAAAGCAGGAAGGCCGCACGCGCGCGCGTTTCAGTTTTAAATTCGTTAATACCGAAATAACAATAGAATATGCAAAACAACACCAGTGGCCACCGCCACGAAATTCATGCGTATCCGGTTACACAACTCTGTAAAGCACGTAAAAATCAACGTGATTATTACATGGGGCAAAAAATGCTCGCTCGCTCGCTCGCTCGCTCGCTCATATTCCGCGCTGCAATTCTCGGAGCAACCGCAGGGAATGAAATATTCTATTATTCGCCGTTACTGCAAACTCGATCCCCTTTTCCAGCGGCGCTTATTTTACGTAAAAAACAATAATACGGAACAGTAAATAAAAAAAAAATAATTCGTTTAACATGTCTCCAGTAGAAATTTTACGTAATCAGAGGTAGCTTATAAGATCGTCCATTTGCAGGAAACAGGAAAGATAATTAAATAAATTAAATCGTAATATAAATAAATATACAAATTAGTAAAATCAGAAATTTGTGGCAATAATACTAATTTCCCCAAAATATCACATTTAACATAATATTTTAATGAGATTAAACCGAGTCGAGAGCTGCAAGTAACGAAAAGCCGTGATTATAATTATATCAGAAAGAGAAAATTGCGACTACAATTGCGAAAGAGCTTTTGCACTTTCAATAAAATATTTCCGCAAAGTAAAGCTGATGGAGAATAGCAGGGGGGCATCGTCGAACTTCGTTCCCTCCCGAGTGTCTCATTCTCCGGACTTGCTCTGCGTATCCTCAAGATGCGTTGTTGTAAATTGAAGAAGAGCGATATAAGAATGGCGGCTCACAATTTGTAAATTGGATACGGAAGAAAAGCCGGAGTCGCTGCTCCCCGCGCAGAGAGAGAAGCGCTTCGAGGGCGCGGATGGCACCAGATGGAGAGAGAGAGAGAGAGAGAGAGAGAGAGAGAGAGAGAGAGAGACAGATCAGAGGGCTAATAAACTCGAATATCCGGATTACTGGATCGCACGGCGGAGAAACCGAACAAACGTTAATTACTTCATTAAAGTAATCCAGCGAGATTGAGATAAACATGCGCGGGCGCGCGAACAAAATCTCGCGAAAGAACGTGCCGCGCGCGGGAGGCGCGGCGCGGCGCGGCGCGGCCGAAGAGAAGCGGAGCGAAACGCGGCATTAATTCCGCCGCCGTAACTTTAACCGAATTAAAGTTTAATTCTATTAAAGCAACTAACCGCGCGCGACTTGCGGCTGGAATTTTTTATCCGGCGCACGTCCGACAACGCATCGACCGCGCGGAGCGCGCGTCAAAGGAGAGAGGCGAAGATACGGCCATCGCCTGGTTACTAACCGCGGATCTCATCGCACCAATTTGTAAATTGGACCGTGGAGACTCTCCCGTGAAGTGCGATCCTTGAATTCCGACGACATCAATACAGACTACGTGATTCCGCGACAGTCATGGGAGATCCTCCGAGATCCTCGATGTTCGAGAATCTTCTTGTTTCTTTTCTTAAGATTTTTTTCTTGTGTTTTTTTTTTCTTTTACGAATTTAACTTTTTCCCAGTTCAAATTGCTTAGAAGCTCTTTCTAACTGCATAACGGTTCTAGTTGAGAAAACTTAGTTGTTGGAAAGTAAAATTGCTCGTACGAAAACGATTCAAATATTTCTCTCTTTACTTGGCGTGGCTTCCCGAGGGGATTATTAAATTCTACGATAGAGTAAGCTATTCTCTTACTCTCGATTAATCCATCGATTTTACTTGCGTTATGACATTCCAGATTATAAGTACTACTATATTAAAGCGTCGACTTCTCGGTTTCGAAATATCTGTGGTTTGATATTCATGAGCTTTTCAGACTTTTCACGATTCCTGTATTCATGGATTTACAGATTCCAGGACGACTCTTAAGCCGTGAGATATATTCGCGGAGAAAGCACAAAAGCGGAAAAGGAGGGCTGACGAAAGCAAAGGCGAAAGCGTGTCTTGCCGATTTGCAGCGTATTTTCAAGGATCCCCTCGAATTAAAATGCTGTCTCGAAGAATCACGATCAAAGCAATCGCGATTCGATCTTGAGAGTTTCTCAAGTCTGAGCGAGATCTCACGCGTCATCTCGAATACTAGTGTGAACCGGACATCAAAGGCGAAGTAAACGTGTAGGTTTAAGAAAAAGGGCCGGCGGCCCTTTCGAATGACGAGAGAACGAAAGAGTAGATAGCCAAGTGTACTGGCGTCCCAATTCGTAAATTGGATCGTAGAGAACTTCAGGAAGTGCGACAGGATGTGTCTCGACTTCCATGCCAGAATCACGTACGCCAATAAGGACATCCATGGCCCGGATGGCTTCACAAGGAACGAAGTTAACAAAGCGCAAATGTGTACCAAAATACATTGGTTAAACGATCGACCCTTAAGATAATTAAAAGTCGATCTCGTTGTAATTGCAGCAGTTTCATTAAATTTTTTTAGAGCGTATTGTGTAAAGTGCATTTATTGATAATAGGTTTCTTCTTTGTATTCTACTTTTGTAAGTTTTAAAAACAAAATGTAGCTATGCAAAAGTTAAAAAAGAAGAATTAAAGAAGAGTTAAAAGTTTTGTACATTACACAATTAATTAATTTAAATTAATTTTTAACTTAGATAACTTAGATAACAAATCAACTTAAAAATCTCAACAAAAAATTATATTTAAGATATGTTGTCTAAAAATATTGAATCAAATTCAATATTATCTGTCATTCTTTATTATCTAATTTTTAATTTAATTTTCTTTTCATTTTTGTTATCCAATGAAAAAGCAAATTAAAAGAAAGATTTAATATTTAGAAAATGCCAATTATTGGATAATTAAATTAAATTATAATACATATATGTAGGCTGTCCCATTTATTTGTGCGCAACGAGAAAAATGAGAAATATGCAATTACGTCGAATAAAAAGAATTTGCTGTGTCTCATAAATAATATCTTGCAAGAAAGGAACTGCAATCTCAAAACGATATTCCAAAGATTATATGAGAAACAAAAATAAGTAGCACAATAAGTTTTTAACGTCTGTACCGTGATCCAATTTATTTCTGAGGAAAATACATACATCGCGATGCGACGATTATTGCATCTGAAATACAGTATCGTTGGCATCGTTCGCGTAGGTAGGTAGGTGGAATCAATTTTACAACGACTCGATCGATATTGAATAATCCTCAGACAAACACGGGGTTAAAGTACGTACATATGAAATATTTGTAGCGCGACGTACCGGAAAATACTATGGAAAATCCCTGCTGAAAAAGTTGATATATGCGCTGCAACACACCCATGCCACGAGTTTACACGCTGCACGCGCGCGGTAAGGGGGGTAAGGAGGAGAGGGAGGGGAAGGCTTTAATAACGCGGAACGGGAGAATTTTTATATCAGAGCATAGAACGAAGAGTAGTAGACGCGTACAAAAGAACAAGACAATAGACAAAAAGAACTACGAAACGGGAGAGGGCACGGCGGAAATAATAGGGGGAACAAGAGCGCGCATCCTACTACCATCAGTGCAACGGGACGCAGGGGGTGCAGAGAGCCTTGTTACGGAACGGCGTAACCGTGGCGTGGGGTGGTGCGACCCTTAGAGTCGGTCCTGAGCGCCGTGTCAGCGGTGGCGGCACACGAAGGCAGGCAGGCAGGCAGGCAGGCAAGCAGGCAGGCAGGTTCGAAAGCGACGGGGATGGCAACGGGGGGAGGATGGGTAACGCCGATCAATAACCCTCCGCAGAGCGGCGCTGCAGTCGTTGCCACCCCCTCTCGATTGCTCCTATAGCCACACGTACAGCTGCTGCTGCTGCTGCTACTGCTCCTGCTGTTGGTCTGTACGTATGTACGTGTATATCATCAACCCCTTCAGAATTTCCCTCGCGATCACACTCTTGATTGGCAGTCATAAAGCAATATTACTCCAAGAACTACGTAGATCAGAATAAACGAATCGTCTCAAAAACTTGCCGAAAATCGATTTAGCCAAACGACGCGATCAATAGTCACGACTGACACGAGAAATGTCGATGCGATCGTATGTAATGAGAAAAATAGAATAACTTTTATTTCATTAGAATATAATTTCCAAGAATAATTATGTACATTGAAGGATAACAGTTACAAGAGGTTTTATATATATATATAGAGAAAAGACAAGGCAAACAATAGAAGAAAGAGGAGTGTTACAATTATAACTGTATTATGATATCATTAGTGACATGTCATTTTCGAACAATTGTGCTAGACATTTGTCATTTCACTCTTACATGTCTCAAACGTAAATAAAGATGTCCACCCATAATAGAATAATAGAACGAACACACGTTTCTTATTCGAACCTCGCCCGACAGTTTGATACTTTGTCGATTCTTTTATTATTCTCCTAACGGCTTGACACTGGCTGTCTCGCTGAAACGAGACGTCTCCGTTGCTGCGCCGTTGCCGCAATAATTCGCGGCATAGACTCCGACAAACTATTACAAAAGTATCCGATGTCCCGCGCGCGAGAGCAGGCGTATATCGCCTGCAGTTCCTGCCAGGGACGTTCGCCGGCGATGCGGAAAATTCGTTAAAGCGCAATAAAGCGAACCACCGAGCCGCGCATTTTCCACATTTAATGCCAACCGCGAAATACGAGCGGCACGCAATCGGCGCGAACGCCGGCCGTGGCGATCAGGTCGATTTTCGAGGCGACCGATATATACAAATTATCGCGTGGCCCCGTTAAATGTTATTGTAAATAATCGACAAACACAAAAACACGACACCGCACGTTTTCCTCCCTGTGTTACGCGCGACGAGAAACTTGGGAACTCCGCGAGTAAAGCTGCAGAATGCAATTTGGGGAGGAGAGAGAAGCTCCCTCCCTTCTCACCGAATCACCCGTGCTGTTTGCTGTTTGCGAAATTCACAAGGCCGCATCGCATGTCGGAAATCGCAAACGATTTTCCACGCCGAAGATTACAAATCGTCAAATTACTCGGACACGATGAATTTGTCGAGTATATTTCATCGACCGTTGTTTCCTTTCTCGAACAATCAAGGTAACGAGCTACGTAAATCACATTTAGCATCATCCGACTGCTTTTACGTAGAGCCTTAAAGGAATTAAAGCGAAGCGCGGAGTCCGGGTTCACACATCCTGGGATATACTCTTTTACGAAGCCGGGAGGATGCTGGCGGCATAAAGAATTATCTGCGACAATAAAAAGAGCAGGCTCCGTTGAGCTTGAACATAAATAACAATATTTCCATCGGAAAACTAACTGTTTCCTCTTTATCAGCTTGTCGGGCTTTTCACAAAAGGGATTCACATTAAATCGTTGTTGCTGAAGAAGAGAAATCATCGTAAAGAATAAGGGTATTATGTCGTTAAAGGGACGTTACATTTGTCGCTGATAAACAATGTCTGTGAATCCATCGATGCGATAAATGGAAATGTATCTAACTAGCAGTATCCCTGTATTCTGCTTTTCAGACGAATAGTATATTTTACTATCCGCGAATGAGTTTCGACAATATCCTCGTCTTCCGCAGACGAGTAATATCGAAACTATTTTGTGCGCGCGGTAACTGTTACGGAAATTTTAACGGGCAGACGACGGGCGATGTCACGAGCACGCTGAAAGTTGCAGGAGATTTGAAATTGTTCATAAACGATTGCAACATGTTTCTGGTGCGGAACTACCCATTGCATCGAGAGACGATCTATCCTGGCATACATCCAAAATCTGTCCTTCAGAGAGAAGAGATGTGGGGTCGGATCTTTTAATTATCTATCGTTATCGTCGCTCTAAACCCGAGCGCTCGATCTAAATCCCGTCCGTGTGCCAAACTTGAGAAACGATCGTTAGAAAGTTTAATTGCGAGGAAACTAAAAATATTTCGTGTTATTTGCGTCTAGCTTTGCTGTTAATTTTATATAAAAAAAAAAAAAAAAAAAACGTGCGATAAATTTATTTTCCAGATTTATCACGATTATTTCTATCTTTGGGATAAATTTTCATAATTTATTTTTAAACATTTAGACTTATCGATGTAAAAACTATTTTTCTTGGATACGCCCGAACAAATTTTTTTCTCATGTAATTTACAAAAAAAAATTTTCATTTTTTATCTTTCGTACAATATTTAAATTAAAATTATTGAAATCATTTTCTCGCCAAGTTCTCGCGGACTTTTATTACGAAAAAGATAAGGAACACCTCGTACATCTTCTCGATCGCATCGAAACTTACGCTCATCCACCGAGATAATTGCAATCATCGAGATCATCCATCACCCCTTCATATATTCTTTTTATTCGAGCGGCTCCCTCGGTTAACCCGGGAATTGTAGGTCGTTCCAAATTGTTACAAACTGTTTGCATTACAACGATTTACAACGCGCTGAATCCGGCGGAGATCACGGTGCGGCGATGCGAAGAGACGAGGGTCGAGAGGAATTATCCCGTCGCGTCGAGGAAACGTGTAAATGAATATACATTACTTTCGTGACGGCTACTGTCATCGTGTGCGCCGTCGTAATATGAATTCGGCGCGTTTCGCAGCGGCGGCAGCGGCGGCGAGAGAAGAGGAAAGGCAGCGAAAGAACGGCAGAGCCGAGGGGCTTGGGCGGGTGCACCCGACATTATTTCACTTTACAGTCGACCCAGTCGCAAGCTTCCGCAGTCTTGAATTAGACTTAATTAAAATACGAGCAGGCGAGGCGTTAACGCCACCGATAAAATCTCCCGACCACTCTTGCCCCCCCCCCGCCCCCTGCCACAACGTTGCCTCTCAACGAAAACCGCTATTCTGCCCGCGAAAGATATCCACCATCGATCGGCCGAGAAGTTTAGTGTGTATAAAAGGCCGAAATCTTTTGCGCGGATTTAACCAACTTATCGCAAATAAATAGAACGGTCATATCACGTGGCGTTTGCGAATAAAAAGATGAAGAAAGATTACTGAATTATGCTGACAAATCTATAGTCACCACGTAAAGATCAAAGGCGACCTCCATCTCGGAGTTTTCGATTTTCAATTCAAAAGGAAAAGAAAAAGAAATGGCGCGATCATCGCCATGGCCATATAGCCTGACTGCGGTATCAGATATTTTTTTTATAAAAAATATGTCATAAAAGTGAATTATAAATTTGTTATAATAAATTCAAAATTTATGTTATTGATATATTAAGAAAAGATACCGATTGTTAATGGAGAAATAATTAAAATCTTTGATTATTTTATATTAATTTCATATTTCATATTAATCAATTAAAAATTTAAGCTGATAAAATTTAATTGACCCCAGTATAAAATTTCACTGTTTTTCATAATATAAAATTTGGAACATTTATTGGAAATTTAATGAAATAATAACTAGTCATGTTTTCATTAAAAATCCGCTCGCAATTATGAGCATATCTACTGGACATCTTTTATCTGCATTAAATATATTTCATGATTTTTAATACTTAAGTCCATGTTTGCGTCATTTATACGGATAAAATTGCGTCATGTCGAAACGTAATGCGTCATGCGCCACATAATTATTTTCGAAGACAAGTCGCGAATACAAAAACGTAACATCGCACACATTCATTAAGGCGAGCGAGCAAATTTTTAAAATAAATTTTTAAACGCACTGATTTCTTTTTATGCGCAATCCCCGTAATGATAAGTATTATTAACGCCAAGCTACCTTAATGGCGAGCGTTTCAATCGCCGACCCTTTGAAATTCCTTAACGAATCGAAGCAGCTTCAATGTCAAAGAAACGATATGACACTCGGGAGTGCCCGCCACATAAAAATTCCGGATTCTCTTCATAAAATACTTTTCATTTATGCATTATACGAAGTAAAAAATCGTCACGAGCAACTGGTCATTATTCATCCAAGACTGTACTTTTATTTATTTTTTTCATTAATCGTTGTCGAATATCGAGGACATTTTGTCAGACCATTTAATTTGTAGATTTTTGTTAAAATTTTGTTGCTCAAACAAAATTCAGAATTAGATTATTGTATTTTTGTATTATTTAAATGTTCTTTTTACTTCCTTTTTGTATGAGATACCAGAGGGCTTTTCAAATGTAATTAGCAATGCGGTCTCAGGACTTTATATGGATTATCAGACACATTGTGTGCTAGAATACTGAAGCTGTGTTCCGTAAGACCCGAGGGTAAATTCTATCTTGACCAGACTAGGGAGTTATCTTCGAATTTCTGCAGATCAAACGACCGAACCCCGGTTTGTTTGGTAACTGCCCCCCCCCCCCCCCCATGTCCATCCGGTCTTTGGGAATATGCGCGCTCGTGTGTGAGATGGTACGCTCTATGATTTCGCAACCGTTGTTTCTACAGCCCTTTATGTCGCTTGTTTCCAAAACTATTTTCGCTAAAAGGTTTATTTTTACCGAGCTCTGTGATAACGGTGTTGCAAATAGTCTACGTGTGGCCGTTGCAGCCTTCCCCCTTCTGCACGTCGAATAATAATAATAATAATAATAATAATAATGAAAATATAGTTACCACATTAATGTAATAACGATAACTGTAATGATACCTGTTATATATTTTGCCTTTTGCAAATACATTTTTTTTTTTTTCATACAATTTTATCAATTTGTATAAAGTTACTTGCAATGAGAAATTCATTACAAAAACCGTGAACTTGATTGTTAATAAATCAATATTAAGTATTTCCGATTTTAATTTCATGATAAACATTTCTGCGAACAACATTTATCTAAACTTTCCAATTGCCTAATGTATTAATGATATCATTGCTCGCTCGTCTAATAAAAGCATGTGTCAGTTGCAAGCGTCAGAGGTATGTATACGACTACCGTTATCGCATCCTTATAATGCACAGCAACAGGCGCTTTTAGCGGAATTGTGCGCTTGAATTTCTCGAGATCAGACGGCGTAACGGCGTTATTTGGTTACCGGCTTTGCGTAACCACGCGATCTTTGAAAGTTCTCGCCCAAGGTTACGTGGTGTAACCAACTACGATCTATAATTTTGTCACCTAGCAGCTTGCATTCGTACAGCTTTATTTATGCCGCACGTATTTATAGAGATATACGCAGTATCGCTACGGATCTATCTATTCTCGAGATTGCCGTACGTTTATTTATGGCCGATAAAAAATTTACGATCCAATTTACAACGAGAAAGAATTTCAACATTTTTTTTTCCCAATAAAAGATTGAGCCGGATTTAACCGGAACATCGATAAAAGATTCTTTGCTTTATCAATAATCTCCATATCAAACATAATGTATTCCGTAACAAAATTGCAAAAACAATTAAATCGATGTATTATCATTTATAGATCATCGCGTTTACCGCACTTGGAAATAAGCTGCGACAACTGTTGCAGGGTATTAACCTCGACATACAGGAAATCAAACGGCACGACCGGATTACTCGAAATACTATGTGTGTACGTATTAAACGGAAGTAGTAAGTATCATCCCCGATCCGGCAAGCTCCGATCTGGGAAGCTCCTTTCATAGCAGCTGCAATTCACATTTTAATCGGCGGGAAGATTATCGCGTGCGTTAAAAATATTCTTCAAAAATAATTCGAAACTTCAAACTTCAGCGAATCGCGTAATTCGCAAACATAATCAACGACATACAAACATTGTGTATATTAAGCGGGCTCCTAGGAACATGGTTTTCCGCTGTATCCTTAAAGTGCTAATCTTTAAATGGTAATTCTTGATCGTCTGAAAAGTTACCCGCGTAATCAAGCTTTATTTTCTTTGTTTACTTTTTATATAATCTTCCTTTGAAATACAAAACTTTCCGGTATATTAATTTCATCTTTTATTTAAACTACCAGGTAGGTCCTTGATCTTATTTCTTCTCTCTACAGATGTAGACACTAAAGGTAAGTTCTCTTTGTAAAAAAAAAAAAAAAAAAAAGAGGGAGAGAGAAAGAAAAAGAGAGACAGATCGATCTCCAAGTTACATAAAGGAACGTAGTGTCGTCGCTACGTAGACGGGGACATGATGTACGGAATCTCCTAGCAATTTCCAGCGATCGAACGGTATGATGAGGTTATTTGTTCGCGCGATATGGCTTCTATGGAGTCTCATCGGAGTCCTCGGAAATGTATACTCATCGCGGTGGAATACGTGGGAAACACAAACGTGGAATACATACGAGCCACAAGCGAAGTCAAGTAATTAGAGAGTTATCGAGGTCTTACTTAATCGAACCTTCCCTTTTATTCGATCCATCCGCAAATCTACTTTCTACAGTTGCTGTTTGCCGGAATGTCGGTAAATCCGATGAGCTCAATTTGCACATCGTACAAAGCCATGTCAACGCGTCACACAAAATTGTAACACTGCATTAATACTTAACGCGAACATTAATTACATTATTAATATCCCAGGGCTTAAACGTTTCATAAATTGTAAAATTATATAACGGTAATACAGATCATTCATTTGGAAGAACATTAATTGCCTTATCGGATTTGTTTCCATTCTGTTTGGTATAAAATAATATAAGCTTAATATCTCATGCAAAAAGCGCGATATATCGGGAAGTTAATCGTCGCATTTATCATAGGGGTAAAGCGTAAATGCTGTCTGCAATTTTCCCTTGTTTCTTTGACAAATTAAATCGCTGTTAATATACCGGGAATTATAGAGAAATCAACTTATAATTCGTGGCATTTCATTATTTATAACAACTAGTTCTTCGTTATCCAATCATGATATATAAATTTCCATTTCTTACGCGAAAAATTCACCGCGTCGTCAACGAGAACGCGATTCACGACGGTCTTGCAAAAATATTTCCACCTTACAATTTCAAGCCTTTCGGAGGCTGAAACGGCAGCCATCCGCCGGATATATCTAGGACAAGAAAGGAGAAATCTTGTAATAGCGTATCTTCCTGACGTGCCGTAGTTACAAGACTCGAGGGGAAACACTGTGCTTCTCGTTGAGATTTCTCGGGGATGCTACGTGAGAGCCCGACGCTGCTGGGAATTATCTTCAAATTTTCGGAAGATCAAACGGCATGACCCGGGTTACTCGGTTATTCGGCATCGTCGTTCCCGGGTACACCGCGCATCACCCCTCCCCCCCCCTCCTCCTCGCGACTCTGATCCCCCCCTGAAAATTTACGTCGTTCCCCGCGGATGCGCGCGCGAATGCAAGGCTTACGAAAATTCCAAATAAGGAAGTTTCCACGATGCCAATGGGGGCACATCGATTCCCAAGAAGCCCCCCGACTCCCGTGCGTCCCCCGTCACCCCCCCGACAGCGGCTGCGAGAAACTTCCGCCAAAGAGATTTTTCCAATTTCCACTGCACTTCTCAAAGAGATTTTCCTCACGCGAACGGAATGCGTAATGTACGATGAAAACGACGATCGGATAAACACACCGGCCGAGGTGGAACGGCAAGACCCTCCCGCCTCCCCCCTCTTCCCGACGAGTGGAAACTTTTTATCTCCCAAGTTTGTATCGAACTGGGTTCCCATTTGACGAGTCACCGCGGTGATTTGTGTCCGAGATGAATTCGTAAGAGCCGTAAAGCCACGCTTTAAATTACCTCGCCGTCTGTCGAAAATTATCGATTAATTTATTTCGCGCGTTTATTCCGGCGATCACATCGACCTCTTTAATCAATCTTCTTGCCAGAAAAAAAAAAAAAAAAAATACCTGCGTCGTTTTCGTTGACAAGCGAAAACCAATATGCCAACCGACTTCTTATCGCATATGTTCCATAACGAGGCATAGACGAAATAAAAGTTTATGTAAGCGTAACACGTAAAGCGATCGTAAACGTATAACGTACCGTCCCGATAATGATTTAATTCACGAAACAAAACCCCGGTGCCTAATATAAATAATGCAATGCGTCGTGTGTACAATGCAGAATTCGAACCTGACCTTCGATCCGACGCGATATTACGCCGAAGAAGGTCAGTATTTGCGTTCCCGGCACGCAAACTCATTGTTGGCGCTAACCTTTGGGATACCGCGAATACCTCGCGATTTTTCGATCGGAAAATACGAGCCGAACGAATCTCTACCCTCTGGTTTTCCTCGACCCGTCCGGGCGGCCGCGAAATGCGACGCTTCCTGTTCCGGCCGGCGGCAGAAGACGTTTCCCCATCGGCAGACAAATTATTCCCGAATGAAAGTTTCGGCGAGACCGTTCGGGTGAACGATTAGTACTCGTGACAGAAAATAATTCAACAGGCGTGAAACTTCGCGTATGACCTTCGCCAATAATTGGCAACGTACCAGAACACTCGGGGGCTAACACAGATCGTTAGTAGCTCTTGAACAGACTTGTCACTATGATTAATGGTGACGGCTGCTGCTGCTGCTGCTGCTGCTGCTGCTACCAATGAGCAAAATTTAATAATTCCTGGCTAACTTCCCGTCACATTGTATGGTGATTGACGGTCTTTATAACAAAAATAGATGTCTGTGTTATACAACCTTGCGATATCCCTCGATAAATATATCTCACAACGAATCGATGGAACGCATCCAAATATTTATAAAATATTTGTTTATCTAATAATGTACGTTATTTATAAATGCGTTGAACAAAAAATCAATCACGCAGATTGACAGCAAAGCTGTCTTATCTATCGAATCAATCGAAAATGCATTATCATTTAAAGTAAAATAAACTGTCAAGACAAAGATAAATTCATTAATCGGGTTAATTACAAAAAATAACATTGAATTCAATTGAATTCTTTATGAATATCGGACTTTTAGCAGTTAGCAGATTTGCATCATGACGGACGTGAATTAAAGATTTAAATTTATATGATCAATATTCAATTCCTCATTTCCACGATTTACGTTTGCCAAATACGAACTCCAATGGTGCGACGAATCAAATTAAAGTTTTTTTTATATTTCTGTAAAAACAATTTAAAAAAAACAACAAGTTTATATGATTTAATATTCTACAAACTACTGAATAAATTATATATTTTAAACTATTTATGATCAAAACCGCAAATAGCATACAAATAAAACTAAAATATTGCGTAAAACTTTTTTATCATTATTTAATACAAAAAATTCATTTAATCGGCTAGATCAAAGATATTGACAAACAACAGAAAAATAAAGTTAGTATCAAAATGCAACAAAGAAAATGCAAATATTTCACGCATTTGCAAATCAGAGATATTTGATCGCATTATAATTTTTCTAAACTCCTTATACGTTCCACAAATTTAACCGAAAGAAGAGATTAAACCACAAATATTGTTACGAAATGTGTAAGATTTGATATAAAAAAATGATGTAAATAAAATTGATAATGCGCATAAATTATTCGTGAGAATAAATTTTAAAAAAAGTCATCTTATATCATTATCAATATTTTCATAAACCAAAATAATGAGACGATATTTTAATTGAGTCAAAGTGTAACAAATGAGACTGCAAGGATTCGTGAAAAAGGCAAGTAGTTGGCATAATGAGTACGACTTATCTGTACTATGAAAAGAAGATTCGTTCGTTTGAAGAGAACTGACTGAGAAGAGACAGGAAATGAAAATTCCACTTGGACGCGCGACCGATAGAATTAATCGCCAACCTGGCATGCCTCGTAACATCCCGTTTCGTAATAATCAAAATGAACTTGAAAAAAAAAACGTGAGAAAACAAAAGAAATGACTGTGCAGAAACAGAAAAGAAAATGGCAAATATTTTTATTATTTCCTGATCATCACAAAAGACTCGCCAGTTACATTCTAATATCTAAAATTGTGCCGAAAGGAGAAAAAACTAGACAGAAAGCGGCCAAAAAAGTGGCAAAAAATTAAAAAGACGCATAAAACAACATATTCTTTGTTGAGTGACAATCGATTTACCGACTACTTTGCGTTACGCCTCGGAAAAAACGAAGAAAAGTTTAAAGTGAAGTGAAAAGTAAAACGAGAGGTGAACGGAACGTAGAAAAAACGTATCAAGATAGAGAGGCGAATTGAGCTGGAAGAAAAGATCTCCCTTACGAAAGAGTTGATTTCAGTGGGCGGTGGTTTAACCAAACTTTCGAACAAGTCCCGAAAGGCAAGCTAGTGGGGCTACTACCCCTTCAGGGCTTTCGCGAAACTTATTGATAATGATTCGCTTAATCACGTCCGACAAAGACAAACGAGCGTTCGCGAGTCAAATCGTAATGAGATAAAGATCAATTTCCGCATGGCACACATACCTATACCTATACGCGAGATAAGTCACGTCATTTAGTACCTGTCCGATAAACTTCGAACTTTCGTACCGCCACGCTTTCGCCATTAAGTTAAATTCCGTCCAGATTTCAGATTTCATCCTCGGGTCATTAATACGTTTACTTTCGTCCCTTTGCCTTGCTACAAAGTCAGACGACGCGATCGATTACTATATAAACAGTATACATTTTATAAAATTAATGTATAATCGTTAATAAAACAATATTACGGTGCATTTTTTTTTTTTTTTGTTAAAATTGCATCTTCTTCCTTCTACTTGCGAATCATATCTTAACAGGTGTCGTTAGAGATACACCGAAAAGGAGGAATCAAAGTTGCAAGAAAGAAACGGGACTTTTTTTCTATTACCGGCGAAAGATATGCTCTCTCGCTAATTAATTGGCAGGCGGCGACATTAATAATGACAGTACTGGTATATTTGAAATCCCGTCGGGTGTGCGTTTTCATTGTCAGTCGACATCCTACAAAAGCCTCGCGCAAACTGCAAAGAGCATTACTCATTTCAATGTATGGCATCGAGCGAACCGCTAGCTTTCGGCTCGTTGCATGCCTTTGTCTTTTCGGATTAACTTGATACATCCGCGTCGACCCTGTAAAGGACAGTCAACGCCAACGCGAATTTGTTGGCAAATTTTATGTGGGAATATAAAGAGAGGAAGACCGTACATATGCGCCAACGGCACAAAGAAGACCCAAAACACACACCCGGGGAAACCTGCAACGAAAGGCAAAGCTGCTGCGTCCCCCCCCCCCCTCCCCCCCTCCAACAGATAACAAACTGTATAGTCGCAACTAAATATGATAAACATACACATAACATTATATTATATTTTATAAGTAAAAAAAATCACTCGCAAAAATTATTCTACGATCGACGGCATTTTTATTTTCTCAAATTTCTCCAAATAAAATAAAAATCAATTGATTTTTATTAAGGTTTAATTAAAATATTATTTCTTCTTCTATTCAAGCGACTCGACTTATAAAGCGTGCTGATCTCTCACAAGTATAAGTTGAATCTAAGAAGATTCATTAAGATAGCCAATTATAAAATGAACTATATTTATTGCGAATATAATGCGTAAATATTTTCACTTCATCATTGAAATGAAACGCGCGAGAGCTAATTTTACTATCGCAGCTAATTTTACAGCGATAAACTCGCGATCCACATAGCAACATGTAATGAAATCTGTTGATAGTGGGCCGAACTTCTCCTTCTCTGTATGGAAACTGTTATCATTAGACGACGGATGCCCTACATCTCCAAGTGCACTCAGCCTCCAGCTCGGTCCGGTATAAACTATATTATATAACCCCGTAACAAGCGATGCAACGTGTATACCGGGTAATTACGATAGATGAAAGCCGTGCGCCATCAAGACACGGAGCCGCGATGAAATTCTGATTAAAATGTAATTCGACTCGCACGAGCGCGACGATTTATTCGATTTCGAGGGCGAGCTGGAAATTATCGCAACTCGCACAATTGTCCATGTTTCTCGTGCTTTTTTTTCCTTTTTTCCCTTCCCTTTTTTTTTTTTTTTTTTTTTTTTTTTTGACGGCGAGATCAGCGCGCCAGCGCTCCCGATAATCCGTTGGTAAATAACGAGCCGTTAAATCCGAGCGTCGGCGTGGTAATGACGATAATCGGGGATTTTCACCGGGAAGAATGATTTGTGTGCGAATCGATTGTTTATCGTGCGCAATTGCGCGACGGTAGCTCATAAAATATGCCGGCGTTAAAGTTAATAAATGTCCGGTGGCGGCAGCGATAATCAAATTTGGCATTATTAATTCGGCAGATCTCGCTGTACATTACGGGTAGCACGGCGGTTTTCGTTTAATTACAGTCACAGGTTAAAAGCGAAGCCCGTCTTTCGGTTTTAGACGAGCGCGACGGTGCCGTTCGGGTCCCGTCGGGAAATTCGCGAGACTAACGGTTTTCGTTCTCCGACAGCCAGCGGCGGGCCCGATCCTTCGTTGATAAACGGCCACTTTTGGAAAAATAATCCCGCCGCTTAAAGAATTAATTTAAGATGGCTGGCGGTCTCGCGGGGAAACCGAGAAACCTCTTCTTTATTCCGGGAAGGAAGGAAAGAAGATCGGAGAAGCCCTCCGCTCGCACTTTGCCTGAAGAAAAGGTCGGAAGAAAACCTTCACGGGGCACTTCGTGCATTTCAGGAATGCCGAGAGTACAACGGAGAAGAATCCGCGGACGGGTTCTCCGTCGAGCGAGCATTTCCTTCGAAGGAAATCCTCGCGAATGATGTGGAAACGCCGCGCGCGCTGCCTGTTGGCAGCATTCTACAATAAAGACGAGTTTGCCCGGTTGACATTTCGAGCTTCCCGTTTTTCTTTCAGTACGCGCGCCCGCGTTTTCGTCGTCGTCGTTATGGATAAAACATCGCCCTCGAGGAGAAGCTTCCACTTTAGCGGAATAACGTCATTTATTTGTAGCATGATTCCATTGCTTTATGAACCGATTTGAGAAAGGTACCCCCGCACGAGAGAGCGAGAGAGACGGCTGGGAAGGGAGGAGAGGCACTTCTTCGTTCTCCGTCAAGTGGAAAGAGGAAACCCCGAGAGATCTCCGTTAAAATCTTTGCCCTGCGCTTTGTACTTTTCCTTTCGCTTCAAGTCCCCATCCGTCCTCATCCCAGAGTAAAACGACCGACGAAGAGCTCCCGTAGCAAGCGGAGCAAATACTTCTGGTCGCTTTAAAAATTAATTTATGAGGATGTAAGATAAGAAGCAAGCACGCTTTTCTTTCATCAGCTGAGGAGGAAAAAGCCTCTGAAGAGCATTGACCGCGGTAATACTTTTATTTGTCGTTTTGCATATTTGTTAATTCTCATCAGACCGCGTCAGTCAGACTTCCGCTTTAAGCGAAATAATTGCATTTACTAATTAGTAATCAAAAGAGGAAAATCTGATAAGTGAGAAAAGAAATTCCGACATGGAGAGATTAAAGGTTTAGCGCAATCATTTGCAATCGTTTAGCCAATTTACACCGGGCAAGAATAAATACGAATTATTCTGCCTAATCTAAATTCTGCAGCTTTAAGGGATGATAAGCAAAAAATCACATATATTGAGCAATTGATTCAAAAAAAATCTTTCTCAAACATAAAACGTAGAAACGCGGAATAGTATATTTTCACGTGTCAGTTCGCATTTTCTATTTTAATTAAAACAGTTATTGGAAAATATTTGCTCGCGGGGTACATCGTTCATTGACCATAGGGTCAATTGACGTCAAAATAAAAACTAATCTAAAGAACGATATGGGCACGATAAAATTGAAACGATACGATTTAATAGCTGCATATAATACATTTTATTTAAAAAAAAAAAAAAAAACTTTTATTTAAAAGACATTACGTCTGTCTAATTTCTCGAAAAGAATTTCCCTTTCGACTAATGAGTTAAATAATTCCCAGCTGGGAAACGTTAGAATGTACACTCATTACGAGAGATGTTTCGTACAAAATACGCTTTGTGTTTCAAATAAACGTCTAACGCAGATATTAATGATAAATAAAGCGAAATATATACGTTGTAAAGAAGCAAACAAATTTAATCTTGGAGATAAAATGCAGAAGAAACCTTACATTTCTTGTTATGAAAGCTTTTTTCCGCTGATATTCTCTTCATCATTTCAGCGATGCCTGCGGTCTTGGCCGCGGGACGCAAGCTCGAGTTAAAATCATCCGTGAGGTTTTCACGCAAACCTAGCCGTTTTTGCTCCCGTTCTACTCTAACTATATCTCGCCGGAAGCCGGCCGGTCGCGCTTTCGCCTTCGCTCTGTGATTTGCCTTCCGGCAGAAAAAAGTTTTTCCAATCGCCTAGAGTTGAAGACGATAATGAGTAGAGCAAAGTGTGTGTGTGTGTGTGTGTGTGTGTGTGTGTGTGTGTGTGTGTGTGTGTGTGTGTGTGTGTGTGTGTGTGTGTGTGTGTGTGTGTGTGTGTGTGTGTGTGTGTGTGTGTGTGTGTGTGTGTGTGTGTGTGTGTGTGTGCGAGTTGAATGTTCGCAACGTAAACGTTTGCTCTTGAAACCTCGGAAACGTTCCTGACCATTTGTTAAATTTAGTTCACAGATATGTTAAGGAAGACGCGTTCCGACGACGAAAACGCAAATCTACCGGCAAATTTTAATCTCGCTGTCGTACTTCCGCCATTAGCCGGGCGGACGAGATATAACGTATGCGAGACTAACTTCATGAAAATTATTATAATCCGTTAGTTAGGCGGATTCATCTGGAAACGCACAGGCCATTCTCTACAGACCAGTGAGAATAAATTTAAAGTTGATTTCTATTTAAAAAGATTAAATAAAAAATATTTTATTAAATTTTATAATACAAATTTAATTTCAAATTTAATTTCAGTCTAAGATAATTATGAAAATTAACTGCAAAAAGATTTCTTTCAAAAGAGACGTAAAGTTTTTATATAATTTTAATTCAAAATTATAAAATTTTTCATTTAAATGATGAATTGATGATTAAGATAATAAAATGATTTATGTAAAGCTATTTACTTGAAGATTAATTCGTTTAAATGCCCAAAAGTGTACGATTGTCGTTTAATTTAAAAGCAAATTGATAAGACGATAATAAAATAATAATCGTTTGTATCTACATATATGAATTAGATATAATCAAGCACGCAGTGAGTTTCGTTATTTTCTTCAAAACACTTCGGAACCGATTGTGTGAAAATTCAATTCAGTCATTCAGCAAATTCAGCATCCGTGAAAACGTATCGCAAAAGTAATAATCGCTGGCTGTTTGTTGCTCGACAAATTATTCGAATTAAACGGTGATAAAATCATTGGAATCGTCGTCCGATATATGTTGTCCTATTGCCTTAATGCGCGTGTAATTCAATGTAACTCGCGCGATGACAAACACCGTTAATGCATTTTTGTTTTCATCAGTCGGTGAACAAAAATATTAGATTTATCTATCCGCCGTACGTTTATAGCCGACAGCGCGACACAGATTTTCCAATCCTTTGGAGCTCCTCCGCCTTCCCCCTCCAACCTCTCCGCCCCTCCCGTGTTTATCCTATATTCTAGGCGGATAAATATTTATTGTAGCTATGTTTTCCATCGTATACGCTCTGCTCACACGTTCGGCGAAAGCTTCGCCCGCGGCGGCGGAGGATGCGCCGTAACACGCCCGGATCAGCGCGCTCCGATTTTAATCCCGTTGCCGTACGAAGCCAAACCGATGCGCATAACATAGATAATGCCGCTGCGAATTATTGATAAACGCATATACGCGTTCCGTTGGCGCTACTATTGCCACGTTGCGCGACGCGGCGCGGGAATCGCAGCGGGGGTTATTGATTGCCGCGCGTCGGCCCGAAATTTATTAGCGGGGAGACACCGATCGTTACGCTAATAAATAGAATTTCGGATAATGACTCGCGCGAGCTTAATCGTAATGTTTAATAGCGCGTACATCGATATCCCGCGATGCGCCGCAACGTCGTCTAATAAGTGGCACACGTTTGCTCGATACGTGTGTATAGACACTACACCACACACACACACACACACACACACACACACACACACACACACACACACACACACACACACACACAACGCGCGCGCACACACACACATACGCCACGATGCTGCAAGAAAAGATCAATACGAAGTGCACTCCGCGCAGTTCGTGTTTCGGCATTGGCGTAGAGTACCGTGAAAGGTGACATTCGCGCTCGCGATAAAGTAGGGGAAAATAAAAGTCGGAAATTCGAATATAAAAATCCGAACGAATGTCCCACGGATGTCGCGGAGCGATGTTACAGAGCGGTAAACTAAATTCAATCAATTCGAAAACAAGATGAACGTTAACATTAATTTTCTTTGCTATTTTCGTTCTGTCTGAGTTTAAAATAAATGCATTTCTTGGCTGTCTCGTACCGTTAAGCAAAGTGAAAACTGGATCTGTCTGGGATCTCGAGCGAGCGTAGTTGAAACTGGCTTTCCCCTTTTCGCATTACATCACGCATCGCCCGTGACGTGTCCGATTTCTGCATGAGTCATTTACAGGAAAAAAAAAAAGAAAAAAAAAAGCGAACTCCGTCGTTTCTTGAACTCTCGGGACCTTCGATTCGCCGACGCGAAAGAAGTGTTGGCACGTAGAGTTGTGTGTGCGATCGCAGACACAACCGGCCGCGGACTTCGACCTGAAAAAGTGTTTCAACAGCTATCAGGAAGTCACGCGATTTCCTCGTTCGCGACTATCGAAAATGCATTTACACTGCGACTTGGCGCCCCCGCCGTTGTATATCGTTGTTGCATCGCATCGGCGCGTCGTTGGATACCGAACGATTCCATTCGTCGTTGTCTCGAAAGACGAGACGAGCGTGACAGCGCGAGCGAGCGGAGCGGACGGGTGGGCGCTCACAGGACATCGAATTGATTAAAAACTGTAATTACCGGGCAGACTCGGAAGCGCGCATTATTTCGGCGGTGATGTAAATGGCACGTCAACGTGATTGATCGAAAAAACGTAATTGCCGAGCCGGCCAGCTCGGCGCGGCGGAGTGCAACGATCGGTCGTGAGCGAAAAGCGGATGCATGCACAACCCGGACACGGAAAGCGCGCATTATTATCTTATCCCGCGAATCGATCTGTCGTGTCGTTTTAATTGCGAAATCGACTAGAGACGCTCAATTAATTAAAGTGCTATTTAATATTCACATACGCGATCCCGATTTGCACGACTAATCCATCCATTCGCTTCCATTCAATTAATTCGCGTGAAGCGACTGGCAAAACTTTCTTGCGTTTCCCCGAGTAATATTTCGTGTGCTAAAAAATAATAAGAGATAATAAAAAAAAAAAAGAGAGAGAGAGAGAGAGGAGAGAGCGAGAGAGAAAAAAAAGGAAACTTGGAGAAAATAAAATGAGCACCACGTAGATGAGCCCAAAGTATTTTCGGCGAACAACGATCAGAGGCGCTCGCTATTGGTATTCGTTAAATTGGTTTCTCTGACACAGACATTCGATTCTCTCGGTTCAATTAATGCCTCGAGACATGTAGCATCGCGGAAAGAACAAGCGAGAGGAAGGGGGGAGAAGCGGGAACGAGGGTCTGGTATCCGTCGGTGAAACATGCGGAAAATGGAAGAAGCGCAACGGCGCTCGAAAGTACGGTGTAACGATTCGTATAAATTACGAGACGGTGCTGTCTCTATTCCTCGCGTTTACATTTCGCGTGTTTTATCGGGCCAGCCAAGTCGACGAAAAAACCGACCGGTCGAATCCGGAAACGACAATCGCCTGGAAACGAGGTCGAGATATTTTTCCGGCGTCGCGACGAAAAACATTTACGTACGTCGGGACGAAAAACTGCTTACCGCAAGGACAGTTTTGCCGTTCACGAATATTCGTGTAACCATGCATTCATTAAATTAGGTGCCACGGGCGCCTCGTACACGTCCGCCCGCACGAGTTCTATTAATGCCCCGAGAGGACGAGAGAGTGAAATAGAGGAGAGAGAGAGAGAGAGAGAGAGAGAGAGAGAGAGAGAGAGAGAGAGAGAGCAAGGACGGTCCGTGCTGTAAAGTCCAAGCGGTTGGCCTCGTCCACGGTTGGCCACACGTCGCAAAAAGTCCTCCTTTGCGTCGTTTTTCCGACGGCGACCGATGAGATGCAAGCGTCTCTTCGCGTTCATTCCTCGGTTTACCCCTTCATTCCTCCTTGCCTCTCTATTTTCTCGTCTCCCTTTCCACGGCCTCTCTGACTTCAACGTCATATCTCTTTTCCTACCTCTCATTTCCAGTGTGTTCTTTTTTTTTTTTTTTATCATGTCACGACGGAAGAGTTGATAAATGACGCAAATAAGCAAAACAAGGGCGGGCAACATGAGAAGGCGCGACGGCGAGAACGTAGGAAAAATCGCTAGTCAGTGGTCGTTAGTTCTAAAAATTTCGCTTGTGAAAGTAATACACCGTCCATTCACGGCGAATTTCTATCAGACCGGCGAGTTATCTGGAGCCGCCCGACGACGCAAAGAGGATAATCTATCTTGCATAATTACCACATAATTACGTACGGTTGAATATTACATACCGAATGTAGACTCAGATTAAACGTTCCCCCTCCCCTCCCGTTCCGCTCCCTCCCGGGTTCCCGAGTGTCGCCACGCCGCCACTGCGGCCGCGGCCACCTTTTAGGTTCCCGCTTCTAATTTGAGTCTCGGCGAGAGGGTTAATTCGTGCGATACGAGCTACACGTATGTAATTTGCAGAACGCCGGACGCGACGAAATTGCAAATTAGACGAATCAAGTTTTCGGACTTTTCGGGAGGGGAGCGGAGAAGGGAGGCATGTAATATACATTCCCGCGGCTCGTAATCGTGACACGCGATAATGCTCTATCGCCGCGCGTTCGTCGTTTCTTCTTGCTCCTGGGTAATCGCGTTAACGTATATAACCTGGCCTCGAGCGGGTAAGTTTAAAGTTCCGCGCGCTGTCCTTGGAAGAAGAGACGGGAAATACTCCGGAGCGAAGATTCTTTCGTCTGGAATAAGAATGAGACTTTCTACCGAGATCTTCCGACTCTTTCATGAGTTATCGCTCCGTGCGCTCCGTGAGATTGTGAGCTTCTTCTGTAACTTCGCGAACAGTATCAACGCAAATTTAATCGTATCCAATAAGAAATCCTGAGTTCTGAGTTAGCCGAGTACTATTAAGAATTAAGAGAGAGAGAGAATCAGATGACAGGGAGGGGAGAGAGAGAGAGAGAAAGAGAGAGAGAGAGAGAGCGCTGATGCGATCACGTAGAGCTAACGGCAAACATTAACCGACTAAATCAATCTGTTTTTTTTTCAGTCTGTTAACGAGAGAAACGTTCGTGAACTTGGAGGCGAGGGAAAATTATGATTTTAATTCGATGCGTGGCGAACCGTGTACCCTGCACGTCTGCACGATTCGCCACGTGACAAGTGTCGAGTTATCTCGAAACCTTAACTAGCTGTTAAGATCGTAATTCAATCGTATTTCCGCACGAGACGTGCGGACGATGACGATCGTGTCGGGCAAGCAGATTCGAGATAAAGCGATACATTATGTCGATCGTGTAAACGACCGACGGCCAGCCGGCGACGGCGGCCGTTTGTCATTGTTTGCGATCAATCTTCGTCAGCGCCGCCACGTGTGGGGGAGAAAAATTCATGACGGCCGAGAGAGGGATTATTAGCTCGCCATAACCGTAACTGCAACTTCGTTATCCGGCGAGCTAATCGAATCAAGGCGCGCGGTTCCAATCGAGATGAGGTCGAAGAAACGTCACGTAAACCCACGACGTAAACACTGACGGACTACTCGCTCGATGGACTCCGATAAGTCCGCGAGAGCTTAACCCATTCCCCCCATCGGTATTGCCTGATGAAATTTATCGGTTTCGCACTCCGAAGAAGTTCCTCGTTGTGACAAATAAAAAAAAAAAAAACCTTGGAAACGTATTTCTCTTTAGAATTCACGTTATACATTCGCATTTCCTCCGTGCTTCGCATTTTCGTAAATAAAATATCGTCACAAATGGAATTAATAATCGAGGTCACATTTTTCAAAGAAATTTCCTATAATTTCACGTATCAACTAAAATATATTCTAAAAATATGTATTGTGGTCTCTTCAATTTATGCTAATTATGAGATTTAAAAGCAGGTAAATTTTTAATGTGATATTTCATATAAAAAAATGTAGAATAATTTAAATTAGTAAGGTAAAAATTAAAATAGTTTATAAAACACAAATATTTTTTAACAATTTTTCAAAAAATTGCGGTATTATATGCAATTATTTTTTTTGACAATTCCCTTACGAGCGATAAAAGAAATTTTACATAATAAAGAAATATATGTAAGTTACGATTCTCGATACGAGTGCGAGATGCAGTCGCACAGTTGCGGAATTTTCTAAAGAAAACGTTTGGCTGATTTTTCGAGGGAAATCTGGAAAAATGTCAATGCCACTTCACGAGAAAGGCATTTCATACTTACGGACCCGCGTCGAATTGTAAAGCTCATGCAAGTTCGAAGCGTTCGCACGGGAAATAGCGTTCGTGAATTCTTTTCCTCGCAACAACGCGTAGCACGCTCGACTTCATCATTGGAATCGAATTAGTCAAATTTTGTAGCTGCGTCGTGTACGCGAAACGTCGGATTTTCGCTAAGTGGCGAGAGAATTTCGGGCAACTACCGCGGACGTATCGGGTGAACGCAAAGTCGAGGGATCGCGATGCAAAGGGAAAGAGATGTCACAAAGGGCCTTCTCCATATAAGTTGCGACGTGAGCTTCTCGCGCTAAATCGACACTCGCCGTCGCTTTAGCACTTGAAACTGGATACTGGCTACGTTCGGGCGAGCTTAACCAAACCAAACCCACCATAGCGCACCGAATTCGTGATCGATACTAAATATTTTCCTACTCCCCGGCCGACGATTACGCAACTATTTTATCGCTGCGCGCTTAATTGCTCTTGTCCACCATTCGTGTCAAGTGCGGTGTGTTTTGCCCGCATAGAATAAACCGTAGGTATCGGCCAAATACAGGGAAAATAAAGCGCAAATTGCGTCATATCGCGCTCGAATATCTCCCGGAATTCATTCGCGCAAAGTGTTCATCTCTCGCGTTTACGGAAGTTCGTTGTAATCGTGCTTTTCTTTATATGACTAGTAACGTAGAACGTACGAATGCGCGCAAATGAGACTTTACGCACGGTGACGTCATAAAGAAACACGCTCGCGACAATTCGCCGGAATCCAAAAACCCGCATACGGGTCCCGTTAAAACAACCGTCAAGCGCGAAAATCGCGCGAGAATTTTTTCGAGTCTCGCTAACGAGCGTGCCCCGAGCTCGCCGCGAGACGATGAAAATAAATACTCGGAGTGGACGACTACGAGAGCGCGAGAAGGGTAGATAAGCATCCCTTCGCGACAAGGGAAGGGTGAAATACTATTTTTCGCGCGTACTCAAACGCGTTGACCCACATCTCCCGCGGAGCGCGAAGTTTTCCCGAGCGCGCGCGAGATCGAGTCGCGATAAATCGAAAGTTTATAAAAATCCCGTCACGCGATCGCCACGTAAATGCCGGCGGCTTACTTACGAACTCCTCGAGATTACAGGCATTACCCGTGAACGAGCAGGAAATCGAGCGTCCGATCGAGCAGATCGCGCGACTCCGGCTGTACAGAAACTACGCTTCCGGAAAGCTGAAATTTCTCGCGGAAATCTCTCGCGCGTCCGTCCAATGCAAAATGACGTTTCTCGCGGCATGGAAATCATAACTCTTCACCAGCGGATACGTTCGCTGAGCGATCGGGCTCGATCGAACACAACGGGCTTACAAAGCCCGGCTGGATTTTTATTGCTTGTCGAACGCGCTGTGACGGTATGTCGTTCGTCAGACGAGCGGATATCGCGAGCCAAGTTTGATTCGATATTTAGATTATTAGATTAAAGTATTCTGAGATTGAGAAATATTAAATAAACATTAACATCGCGAAAGATCATTCCTTTTTTATAGGTTACGACAGAATAAATATAGATTGTAAATAGTATAAATAAATTGTTCCTCTTTTATTTTCATTCGACTAACACAGATAAATGTGTATTTGCAAAATATACAATTTTTATAAAACAAAATCTCCTTTGAGGCAATTCGATTTTCTCAACGTTTAATTAAAATTTCTTCAAAGAGTGTATCATTCATCTAGTTTTCGTTCTCCGCGCCTCGTATACTCGTTTTAATTTAAACCATTGCTTGTTCGTTTCGTGACGCGTGTACTCAGGTCAGAGCCGATAACTCCTATCTGGACTAGGTATCAAAAGTAGAGCACTCATTTAAAATGTAACAAATACGTTTCTGTAAAAAGTGAAGTGAGAGAAAATGAGATTTAATTTTTTCCCTTTGCGAAAATCAAGAATCAAATCATTCAGCCAAAAGGATCCATTTCTTCCACTGCCATTTTATCCATATCAGATATCCGATTAACATGTCGAGATGAGCGAATTACGCATATAAAACCGTTGAAATGTTTAGATCAGATTAGAGCACAACAATCGCTTGATAAGAAAGCTCGAAAAGAAGAGAAAAGATGAGGGAACGGGCCGTACGATACACGCATATTCGATGAGAAAAGTGTACCATAAAGACGTTTACACGATCGTGATTCACTTTAAAGAGACCATGCCGCCGTCAACATATGTCGCGTATCAGCCACCGTTGGTCGCACCAGAATAAGGATTTCGCCGTTACGTGAAATCTCAAAGTGCGCGAACGGTGGCTATAAAATAAAACAAACATATGTCCGATCGGTGCGATCGATAGCCCCGCTTGCCTTGAGAATTTACCGGTGAAAGCGCAGATTCGGAGGAATTCTAAAAAATATACGATCTCGGCATATTGATGACACGCACTGTGTATTACAAGACGGAAAAGCCGAATATTTCATACGGGAGGAAGATGGGGAGAGGTGTATGTACAAGCGCTATTTATGGGACGATATAAATAGCGCCCTTGAATTTTTTATTGTACTCGCACGCGAAAATTCTGCTCGTTCGATATGTAATACGCGAAATACACTCGCGCGCCGCGCGATGAATATTATCGTGAAAGGACCAAGTTGCGGGGAGTTGAAGCACCCCGGGGCACATTCCGAGTATACACTGAAGATCCAACTTTGGCTTCGAGCAAGTAAAGGGAAAAGAGCGAACCTACTTACAGGAAGAAAAATATTATTTCTGCTCCTCGATAAAAATTTTTTCCCCTACTTTTATACGCGCGAGATTGCCAATGAATACAACGGTGCAAAGTGTGTTCACCACGGAGCCACGCGCGACGTTTACAGATAGCTATATCAGCGGGCTTTAGCCCTTAGAAAGGCTGAATAAATTTTTCGACCTGAATTAATTTTGCATAACTTATGTCGTTCGTGTTGTATGTTTTAAATAAGTTTAAAATATACGTGGCGACATTATGCCGCGGAAAATACGCTGAACTGCAGTACGATGATATATATCGTCGTCACGAGCTTCGAGATAAAACGATTAAACCGAGAGAAGTTATCGGGCGAAGGAAAATATCGTTTCGACGCTGCGAAAGATGCGACGGTATTTCGAATAAGATCAAAAAAATTGTTGACTCAATATCGATAAAAATATTGCACTGGCAAAACAGAAAGATAGAGAGA
This sequence comes from Pogonomyrmex barbatus, assembly GCF_055798465.1. Lineage (NCBI taxonomy): Eukaryota > Metazoa > Arthropoda > Insecta > Hymenoptera > Formicidae > Pogonomyrmex > Pogonomyrmex barbatus. Next base: position 12,884,084 of record NW_028297127.1, read on the forward strand.
GAGAGAGAGAGAGAGAAAGAGAGAGTTCAAAGAGTGTTACATGTGGAAAGCATGGCGATGAAACCGAGTTGCACCGACACTTCATTTGACTGCAGCAGAGTGAGAAGAATCTCTTACGGAAAAGGACTGTGTGGCCTATTTTCATATAAAACGCGACGTATCTCGACAGGGTTTAAGAGTTCTCTCTAAATCTGCGTCGAGCTCATGGTAATTAGAGTTCTGAAAGGAAGCAGCGAACGAGGGCACATAGGAAACAAAGTCCGTTAACTCCACTCCCCGTCCATGCGAAATTCTGGAAATTTCAATAAAAAAAACCGCACATTATCTTCATTATCGTGACACGGTTTGTTCGGGGATCATTCATTCTCAAATTATCTCGAAAGACGACCTGTGCGAAATTTTAACACAAAGACCCTAATATTCTAAGACCTTCCCATCTGTTCGACATTGGCGTTCAGTGAAGCTTCAAGTCTCGGCAAATTTGATTCTGGAGATTAAAGGATCTTATCAAATTAATATCAATGTTTAAATAAGACAACTTACGTTTTCAATAATCTCCATATAATTTGTATATTCCACGTTAAAAAAATTTTAATATACTAAGACCCTTTTCTCGAAAAAGAATATAACACCATGCAAAAAGCTTGCTTTCATCGGCTATTATATTTCAGGGCACTCGGCCGTATATCTTTTTAAAGAGCACTTCTCGCAACAGATTAATCAACTAATTGAAGCCGACTGATGGCGTAGGCACGTTGAAGGAATTTTTACGCGCGTGCAGCTAGTAGGTGAACAGGCCTAAAATGAAGTTTTGAAGCGAATCTCATCTGTTTACACGTGACTCACGTAAATCGGATAGGGGAAGCGCCGCGCGAAGTCTCGGGCAAGTTTTCGCGAATGGATGGAGGACTAGTGGCTGAAGTTTGTAAAACTATCACACTCTCATCGACCCGTGTACGTGTTCTGCAGCTGTACGTGCGCACGATGTCTCCACTTTAGTGCATGCTGCATGCAATAGCGCACTGTCGTTCGTATATCTCTCTCTCTCTCGCGCGCGCGCGCGCGCGCGTGTGTGTGTGTGTGTGTGTGTGTGTGTGTGTGTGTGTGTGTACGTATCTCACACGGACGGCGCTACATTTATATAAATAAACGTACTATTCACGCAAATATATATAGATATACATGTCTAGATATCTGTGTACCACGTGTACACCCTCCTGACGATTCATACGAGCACGTGAGTACCTACTTGTTAAGCGTACGTACTCTCTCTCTCTCTCTCTCTCTCTCTCTCTCTCTCTCTCTCTCTCTCTCTCTCTCTCTCTCTCTCTCTCTCTCTCGCAAAGCTCCCTGTATGCTCCGAATACGCATTTGACTACTTCATGTTTGTCAATATCGCCGCCGTATCTTGATGTGCGCATACGCTTCAATATATCCTCGCGCATGAAAGCGTCTTTCTACGACTGTGTGTTCAAGTCTCGCCGCCAAACTCGTGATCTTTTCGCAAATGTTGCCGTAGTACCGGTAACAAAATATCATTTCCGCCAATCATATCCGAATATCGACATATCCACTGTATTAAAAATAGAGGTCGCCGGCGGAATATAAAAGAATGCCGAGGAGAAAACCTGCACCTCCCTCTCTAAGGATGACGTGAGTTACAGAAAATAAGCATGTCACCCTCGTAAATCACAAATGCGATGCCGAGTGGCATACAAGAATCTTGAAGAATATGATCCTCGCATGGCAACGAGTAGCTACCGAGGCGCATAACTTTTTTACGACTGTACGTCATATATTCTATTCGTCATTTAATTCCATCCGACGACTCTGTGTATCTTCCGTTATTAATACTTGATACGGCAGATTACTGGACTTCCTCCGTGTCTGAAAGGAAACGCGTTTCCTTATCTATGTTCGTAAGCCCTTCGGCGTGTATGCATGTCCGTGTGTGTTATATGTACACGCGGTACAACGTGTGTGTGTGTGTGGGGGGGGGGGGAGGGAAGCGAAGTTCCGCTAGGGATAATATCGGGCCCGATAAAGGAGCATCCGCGTGTTCTCCCAAGAGACGTTCCGCCGCCGTGCAGAGGAAACGTTTCCGGAATACAGAACACGATGATGCTCACATCCGTGATGGCACGAGATCCGTATAGATCATCAATGAATTTCTAAACGAGTCTCGTCGATTCGCAGGCGAAGAAGCGAAAAATCGTGAAAATATCTTGCACTCGATGAACGTCAGCAAAAAAGCCGCGTGGCCTCCAAGGGAATCCTTTTGCAATTACGAGATAATACGATCGTACGATTCTTTCTGGAAGTCCACTATTAAAATTTTGTATATTTTCCTTCTTAATAATCTTTACTTAAATCTTTAAGATATAGACTGAAGATAAAAAACTGATATAACTTCAAACAAAAATGTAATAATCTAAAAAAGTAAGTCTATCTAAAAGATAAGGGTTAAAATATAAAAGCTAAAATGTATGGAAATAAAAATTTAAGTCTTAAGTCACAATGCGGAAAGAAATAAAAAATAAGTTACAAAAAATATCACAATGAGATTACAGAATATCATAGACTTATTATCATAGACGTAGAAAATTTAAATTAAACAACGTTAATTATTTTCTAGGAAAAAAAACAGAAATTTCTTTTATTAATTAAATTATTTCCATCGTATACATATCCCTGAAAAAATAATAAATTGATAATGAAAATCGAGTTTTTAGAGATATATGGGAAAAGAGAAACAGAAAAAATAAAAGTAAAGTAATAAAATAAGTGAAAAATTCGAAAAAGTTATATTATGGAAAAAAACAGCATAAAATTTTTTAATAAAATCTACAGAGAGATTTTAAATAAAAAAACAGTATATTTTAATAAAAAAAAAGTTAAATGTTTTTCAAATTGCAGATCAAAAAGCGTAATTTTATTATTATATTTGTTTTGTGGGCTGAATTTCGTTGATTAACGAATACGAGTAACATTTACATTTACCCGAAATATTTGCCAATAGCACTTTATGTAACTGTGCTTTGTTACTGTTTGATAACTCTCTGTCCATGCAATCCAAACACAATCAGAGTTCGATGCATTTAGTTTATTTTAAAATTTATGACAATTTTATCTTTTCTATATCCCATTACATTTTCACAATGTACTTATGGTGCACGGACAATTGAGTTGGATTCGATGTGATGAAAAACAATAATTAAAAAATGGCATCAATTAAAAAAATAATTGGTCGGGGAATGTTTATCTAAATAGTCGTATCAACAAAGGTAATTATGAAAACGCAGTTCACCGCGATGTTATGTTATATTTTTATCTTTTATATCGCGGTCATAGTTTTGCGTTTGTCTACTCTATTTTAAATCGCTTTATAAATGGTTTCAAATGCCGGCGAATTTTCCAACAACAGAAGGAGATACTGTAATTAACGCGAGCCGCGACAAAAGGCGCGGTGCGCGTAAACGCAAAAACAACATCGCAAAATAATTTGCCGCAGCTTTTTATTTCGTTTTGGCATAAATCTGCCGGAACAGCGTAACTGCGCGGTATTATCATTAGTTACTCCTATCCCGCTTTGTTAAGCTCGTTTACACGCGAGCAGCACTCGGAAAGAGGAGACGCGTTCATTCTCGTGCAACAGCTCAATTAGAAATATTTAATGGGCGCACATGTGAAAATTTATCTCGCTGCTTCAGCGTTTATCACCCAGCGACCGGACTACTGTCGATTATCGATCTCGCATCGAGAAATCGCTCCGCGAGTCAGCCGGGGAACAAACGCCGAACGGCCGGCCGGCCGGCCGGCCGGCGGAGGTGGAGATTGGCAAAATTTAATTCGACGATAAACGCCCGCTTCGTTTCTGCTGCTAATCCACCTACGCCCGCGTGTAAATACAACTTATGTTCGCAACACAATCGCGCGCATTATTGATGATATTACAATTAATTACGATCTTGTGCCCGGCGTAGCCCCATAATATCATTTTGCAATTTAGCCGCTATTAATTATAACTTCATTAATGCCGTATCGCGCGCACGGGGAGGTGATTGATACAATTATAATCGTTCAATTAGTCGGCTGTGCTCGTATACGTCGCTCTGCCGTCGATCCGAGTATCTTCGTCTCTTTATCGCTCTCTACGATATCGTATACTTAATGACGGACGCCGCCGTTTGACGTTCACGGGCGCGCCGCGATAACCGGAGTTTTATTCATTCTGACTTCTAATGGAAATGTAACATCGCAATTAAAACTTTTTACATTTTTTTCTTACGAGGTACAAGGCGAGGCGAAGGCAAGGCGCGGTCGGCCGTCTGTTTTCCGTTCTTAGCTCCGCAACGCCGCCGCGATTTTCGACCTCTCATCCGCGCGCTGCTTTTTTGCTCGCGCGATCCCCCCCCCCGTCCCTTTCCCCACCCGCCCCCGGACACCCCTTTGCGCCGCGGATATATTAACCGCCTATGTTCTTCCCGCTGTATTATGCAAAGTGGAATTACTCAAGTTCTGTAACTCTTCAAGATGTAAATAACCACCTCTGAAAATTCAATCTTCAACCGCGCTCACGTTCTGCGGAGGGACTTCCTCCCAGTGCAAAACGCGCTCGCCTCCGCCGAGGGACAAACTTGCGGAAATTAGAGAACGTTTAACCTGTTAGACGAGCGGAGGGCGAGCTGAATCGTCAGCGAATCGGCGCTGCGTTACGCGCATTTGCAACTTTTCCTCCGCGATGTGATGCACGAGCTCCATTTTCGCCGTTCTTACACCGACGAGATTCAATTTTCGCGTCGACCGCGGCGTCAATATTGAAAAGAGCCACTAATTCCGAACCGTATAATGCAAATGTAAATCTATCTCAATAATGGAATATAAACGGTGTGACGTTTCGGTATAATAATTTTAGAAACGATACTTTACATAGTTCATAATTTTCTTAAGTATACATTTAATTAACCCGTGGAAGACCTGTGTCCTACTTTCGAAAAGGAAAAATAAAGAAACAAAATTTCTCGGGGGAGAAATAAATTTTTTATATGTGCAATTTTTTTATGTTTGTGCTAAAATTAAAGTTGAATTATCACATCGGCGGATTAAATTACGACTAAATCGAGTTTCGCGAGTTCATGAAAAAAATTACCGGGCCGAATATCGATTCGATTTCTTCAATCACGGTGCCCGGGGCCGAGGCATCGTAACCGATGTTGGCCGATGGAAAATACAGGTACAGCCGTCCGTAACGTCGTTATAAAAATCCGAACTTCGGTATATCGTGAGCTTTGCTTACAGCAACGGCTGTTCGGTCGGTCATGCGATTCTTACGATAATTTCGTGCCGACATGCAAGCCCGTCCCGGCTTCGTGCCGGTGGTGGCTCGGTGGTTGTTTACGTGACGGCAATGAACTGCAACTGTCAAGGAGATACGATCGTTCTTACCCCGTATCCCGCCCACTCTCTTCTGTACCTGAACGAGGCGCACTCCGCTTCGAGTGCCAGACATTTTCTCGTTTGCGTTAAACGACCCCATCTCCCCGCTGAGTCGTCTTTCGAGAGTTCTACGTGAGATTGGATACTCTACGTGACGTTCGATCGATTTCAATCGCAATATTGGTAATAAACACACACTCTCGCAGAGATTTTATGACACTTAATGCTCTGTTTAAATGGTTAAACGTCACAGGGAGTTCGATATGTTCGCTATGTATTATTATCGAAATTATAATTATAATTATAATTACAGATACATATCTGTATCAGATTTGTATCAAATTTTATATCCATTATAATCGCAAGAGATTTAAAGAGATTCTTATTTGCGTTATGAATAATTATGTAATTCATAAAATGTAATTCATAAAATACTTCTTTATAATGAAAAAATTACAAAAATTAAAAATAAATTAAAAAAAAATAAAAGTCAAATTAAAGATGTTATTTTATTGACACGCAACTAAAATAAACGTATATATTTCTCGATATTAAATTATCTTGTCATTAAATTTTATAAAAAAATCTTATACACATTGTAAATGCGCATTACAATTACAAAATAATATTAAAAGCAGGGAAAGATTGCATATTTAAAACGACATCATTTGGAGATTACGACCGCCTGTCTATCTCCTTATCATCCGCGGGGAATCGAGCTGTCGTTTTTTTACAAAATCTGATTGAGTATTTGGTATAATTAGTCGACTCTCCACGATCTCCCTCGGGAATAACGGAATGCTCTGCAGATATCTGTCGTAGGCACTGTCCCCCAAGTTGTTTTCGGTCGCAAATTCTCGAAAGCGCGCCATCAAACGCACACTTTTGATTTTTGTATAAAATAGCCGAGGCTTCCCAAATTCTTATTTCTGAGAAATTAAGAATTGTGGCTATTTTTCTCGCCATACGTGTTATATAAAAATAAAGCATTTGATATAAAGTGCAATCTTCATTTCTTTTAACTCGAGATGTATGCCTATACAAAAAAAAAATCTCAAATAACTTTTAGATAAAAGATATGAGCATGGAGATTAATTTTTCTCAATATGAACACCGAGATAGGAAATATTGAACACACAGCATTGCAGTATCGTATGTAGAACGCACGCCTTCAAAATTTCGATGTTGCTTCGCTGATTACAAATATTCAATAATGGATATTTCATAAAACGTTCGCCGGACTACTCTCTGCGAAGAGAGATCAGATTCGTACGCGAGAAAAAAAGAGAAAAAAGGCAAGAGAGAGAGAGAGAGAGAGAGAGAGAGAGAGAGAGAGAGAGAGAGAGAGAAGTGCGATACGTCGATACGAACAATGATTTTTTTACACGATGCGAAGTCATGGACCGATATAACGGAAACAGAGAACAGAAGAGAGATGAGAATACGGGTGCCCATCGAATTGTTTCTCGTTTCATTGCCCCGGTGGTGTGGAACAACGAGTCGACAGAAATGTCCAACCTGCTGGCTTTGAGCGCCCATGATGGGGCTAGGGAGAAGGACGATCGTTATAGGCGCGAGCGGGATATGACGACGTGGATACCGAACGAGGTGGTAGTACTTCGACCCTTTTAACCGAACGCAATTTTCCGCCGTTGTGTATCTTCCTGTGGCCTGTATTTTATCGCGTCCCCAAAAACAAATTTCGTAGGTGCATGACCTTTGACATCAGATGCAAATGAAAGCCGCGGGAAAAATCGAGTGGCGACCCAATTCGCCGGATATCGCGGCGCGGCGAAATGCAGCAGAATCGGCGGATCAGTAAATCGGCCGAAAGATGAAGATTGATTGCCGCGATTTATATGAAAAGTCGCCGGGAAAAGATAGACGTACGTTGAGCGCGCTTTAACTCGGAAATTTACATTTTCCCGATCGGAAAATATTTTTCTGTCGTTGATTAATTAAAAAGCAGGTAAGAAAGATAAATTCGATCCTCCTTCTCGTTGACTCGCTTGGGGAAGGTATTCAGCTCTAAAAAAAAAAAAAAAAAAAAAAAAAAAAAAAATATTCTTGCCAAAGCCAAAAACGCAGATTACGCGATATGTTCTAATCTGAGCGAGGAACCGCGAATGTTCATGCTAGAAGAAATCGCACGAACGTTTCCGCCACTTAGACAATTGCCTCGACCCACTTTGTTTCTCGGTGGAACGATGCGATTAGATTAATAACGCAGATATATGAGCAGGATATTGCGAGATTAGGATCGAGGGATTTTGAATTTTCACGGAACGGCGTGCAAGATAATAGTCTACGAATGAGCAGCACGATAAGCGCTAATATTACCCGCATTTAAACATGATTACTTATTACTTCTCTCTATTATTACTTTCGAAGTAGTGCATCCCTATCAAATTCCAGAAAGACATTCTTCAAATGCACAATTGCCGAATGAAATGTTCCTAATGGCCTTCGTCACGTTTCGCTCGTACATCCAAAATTGTCGCCGATCGAACAAATTTTCAGTCCGACGATCGCACTAACGATCGTCGTAATCACACAGCATTTTCAGCAAATCTTACGTTCGTATTCCATCCGTTCTCCGATCGTTCGATGAAGATTTAATATAAATATCTCGCGTGATAAACGCGGAAGACACGAGGCGCTTCGCCGCGCGTTTATCAGCAGCCCGGCTAATGCACCCTCGAAGGCGCGTAATGCGCGGGGCATGCAATCTTAATCGAGATCCCGGCAAGAAAATCGACCCATGACCCATTTGTGCTCGCGATAACGGCGCCGAAGTTGTAATCGAGTTCGTCAACGGTCGAATTAATAACCGGACGGTGGAGGCTCGGCGCGCGGCGCCGACAATCTGGACGCGCGGCCGAAAATTGACAATGAAAACTCTGAATCCGTAAAAACCCACCGCCGACGCTTTCCGCCGCGGCGATAGCGCGGTCCCGGATAATAGCGCGATAAATATGCTAATTTCAGGGAGCAATTTTTCCACTCGGGCTTTTACCTCCGTGAAAGCAAATTCCATGGGCGTGCGTGCGCGCGCGCGTGACTGGGGCGCGGCAGAATCGACTATTTTCGCGGAAAATTATCTCGCCAGAGAGAAAGAACGTACGTTCCCGTCCTTACGGTCGGTTTAAGCTCGCAATTACACGAGGGATCGGGCGATTAGATTAGCGCGTGAGGGAGCGACCTCGAGCGAGCGAGCTGATAATGGAAACTTCGTCGAATGCTCAAATGTTTTCGAAGATGCGCGGCGTATTGTTGCCCGCGAAACGGAAAACGCCCTGGATTTTGGATGGCGATTATGGTTAATTATGCAACTACACCCCCCTCCCTCGTTGCATAATTATCGTCTGTATCGTACTGTATCGGGACGGGTGAGAACTATTGAAGATTGGCTCAATGCCATTCATCCCGTTTCCTCCGAGACATCAGTAGGAACGTGCCTCGACTGCAATTTCAGACGGATCGCATACCAATTCAAATTTGCATCACACTACTTTCGATCCGTTTAATTATGTAGGAATGCAATACAAGACATTTCTCCCGTAATACATCACACAGATGGCATCGATATTTAATCAATCTCTATATATCTATATGACTATCTTTACATAGAACTTCGAGATAATATTATTCCATTATTTTTTTTTTTTTATTCTAACATGTCAGATTGTTTATCTGAAGATTACTCAGTTAATTAAATTTTAATTAAAATTTATCAATCTCTGATATTAAATATTTACATTTATCCCAAATAAAATAACATTACATTAAAAATCTGTTCAAAATCAATTGTAAAATATTCAATCAATTTTTCTTAATTTAACTCTGATATTAATTTTTAATTGGAAGAGATAATAAAACATATGCGCCATAATATTTTACATCTTTAATTTTTTTGTAATAAGCGTTTAATGTCGCAGGAATAAGACAGGACGTCGAAGGATTCCATACTAAATTTGAGTTGAATTTTTAATTTAAAATCCGTCCGACTCCATTCGTTTGTCATTACCGAAAAGCTTCATCTTAAGTCACTCGGATGTATGCCGGATGTATTCAAAATATCATATTTACATGCATGTCTTCTGTATTTGCGTCATCTTGCCCATTGAACGCGTCGGATCAAAATACGTAGCGGCATATGAAGCGTGTTACGCTATCGGCGACGAACGTTATATATCGATCAAGTCTTATCCTGCAGCGGTATGTAATAATATTTGTTATCGCGACCGTGACTGCGGTTGCGGCGGGAAAACGCTATCGCGTTTCGGTGATGCACTTGGCGACTATCAGGTACTACGTGCATGGCACAAAGGGCCAAGAATATCGCGTTGCTTTGTGAAATGTACTTTTTCCACGCGTTATCGTACGCGAAGATCAGCTGTTAAGGGTTACACCCGCCGGCGATGCGCTTCGGCTTTTCGTTTTCCTCGCGCAGTCGGAGCACGTGGGAATATTCCGTGGGTGAAAATTCTTCAGCTTTCGCACAAAGATCCTATACATCGGGATTATATAATTACGAAGTGTACAATGCTTCCTTTTGATTGCTCAAAGAAACAGTTTAGTCTTCTGAAGTAGAGAGGAAGGGGAATCCAGAGGAGAAATAGAATGGAAATATTTTACCTCCTACCAGTATTTTCAGAACATTAATATATATAAAATAATAAATTAATTATAATACAAATAATATTCTAGTATAAACATCAGAAACAATTCTAATGTTATACATATAAATTGATTGTATCACGCTGAAATGAACAGAATCACAATAACAACTATTATATAATTGAAAGGGGTGTGATAAAAGCATTATAAATAAAATATACTAATCAATAATTTTTTTTTCATAATTATCCAAAATTAGCGACAAAAAATAACATAAACTCTGTTTATCGCATTCTGTAATTATTTATAAAAACTCAAACGTGCATCCTGCAGTGTGACAACAATAAATAAATGTTTAAATAATAAATTCATAATAACAAAGCGAAGTGCTGAAAAATCACGGACATGATTTAGAAAAATTTCATTGGCCAGAACGACCGATAAGAATAGCCGAAACGATTAGAGGATGATTTAGAGAAAAGGAAGTTGTGTCAATTCGTGACGACAGACAAAATTACGATGGAGATTTCGCGTCTACACGGCGGCGATGCGCCTCACCATCGCGCATCTCGTTCCACGATAATATCGTTAGCGCCCAAGCAAATTAGCCCTTTGTAGCGGTTTCCGTGATTGCCCTCTGTCTCTGGGAGAGGGCGGACAAGAGGGCGATCAAACGCGCGAAAACGGAGTTGGCTGAGAAAGGGGTATATAAAGTCTCGAGAGGGCGATTTTCCGCGGGTTGACATTAAGTTGCTCCTAAACAAGGAAGTAAAACGAGATAAAAGGGACAGCGGATCAACGTTGAGATTAACGTGTAGACATGTAGCCATAAAATTTGTTTGCGGCGCTTGCGAATAACTCGCAGCCGCGATTTAACAGCCGAAATTTTGCACGCGACTCGCGAGCGTTAATTAAATTAAATAACTGATAAAGTTTTAAATAATCGCGAAAAGACGATTGCGATTTATCATATGGAATATTGAGCGTTAAGAAAGATTATATCAGAATATGTTAAAAAATATTTATTATCCCAAAGAGCATAAATAAACGCTTTTAATTCAATTCAATGCTAATAGTGGTCAATATAGTTAAGAATTTTTATCATATGATTGCTAAATATCAACTAAATATCAACTGTTCCCTCCCCTCCCATCAGTTATAAATAGCATGGAGATCGATAGATGCAACAAGGGAAATGGTGAATAATCGCGATTAGAAGCCAGCAGTCAACTATTTATAACAAGCATGTGATTAACCCCATGGCTACTGGTTAGAGTTGCCGGGATGGTGCTGCCCCTTCTTAATTAGCCGCTATTAATTGTTCGAGCCGTGCTACGAGCGCGAGCGCAATTGGGTTAAGCGTCACGATTGTCTTACATGCCGCGGTTTAATAACAACGCTTAATCCGAGCTCCATTTGCCCGTCACTGAATTGCCGCGCGATTTTACAGGCTGTGTGGCAAATAACTCTTTTGAAAAGCTGCAGAAATTAACCTCAATTTAGATATTTTATTTCCGCTAAAATACGCAATATAAAATGAGGTGGATGATTTTTATTTTTAATTTTTTTAAACGTTCTAAATTTTGTTTACCCAAATAAGAAATATATAAATTAAAACAAATGTTAATTATCCAAGATGCCATTTTTAAAAGCATTATTGTATATTTAAGTATTTTAATATTATCTAAATTTTATAAAATAATAACAAAATTATTATTTTCTTTGTTAAGATATTAATGCTAAAAATTAAAAAATTTCAGAAAAATAATCTGGTGCTAAAACTAAACGTTTGAAAACAGAGGCAACAATTCTGTAACAATTTGGAAATTGGTACAGAATATACAAATAAACAAAGAGACGTTGAAGCTCGAATAATCGCGCAAAAAATCAAAGCCTGTGTAGTCAGCCAAAAATATTTACGGCAATATTGTTGTATAACTTTTGTAATTTCGCGAAAAGTATGGTGCAAAATCAAAGAACACCAACCAATAACGAGACATTCTTCGCCGTAATAGAAAAGCTTATCGACATTTACGATGCTATTTAGTCGTTCGTAAATCTTTACACCAGAAAAATGTAAATCTTTACACCAGAAAAATTATTAGCTACACGATGTTATTATCGGCAACGACATGTCGTTTCCGCATATAAGAAACATAATAAATGTTCATTTCCTACTTCCATCTTCATTTCTCATTAATACAGCACCTATTCGAGTTTATATATAGCCTAATTAATGGAGAACACGTATAAACCTGCCAATCTAAACGCGAGATAGGAAATAAATATAGCTTTTTATCCGCATCTTTAAATTGCACGTAATTTAATTATTTTTTTTATGTAAAATACAAAGCGAACAGAAAAGTGCTCAAATTGAAATTTTTTTCTACTTTCAACTTCAATTAGAATTTTTATTTTTATTTTTATTTTAATATTTCAATCAGTTAGATCAATTTCTGTTGATATTATTTAACACCTACAAATTTTATTTAGAATCACATAACTCTATTGAACGCCAACAATTCCTCTTTCAAAGCTCAAAATAAGAAATTAATTTACTGCTTATTTCAAATACAAAGAGACGCACGATTCAAAAAAATCAACCTCTTTCATGATCCTCTAAAATCTATAGACCTTAAAACTGAAGTTAAAAGTAAAAGTAACATTTCGATTCAGGCGCATCTACAGAAATTGTACTTCCGGCCCGCGCAATAGCACATCTAAAAAGTTTTTGACAGAAATTTCAGTTGGATATTGCGGTACGGGCAAAAAACCTCTGACAGCTTTCTGTCGCTTTTATATAACAACATTATCCCTAAATTGGAATTCCCGATGTAATATCTTACAAATGGTACTTTTTCTCTTTCTATATATTTATATATATATATATATATATATATATATGCGTGCACATACGGTTCCCTTTTACCGAGCGTTTCGGAAAATCAAATGGACATCACGAACTGGACGGTGAACATACAAAAGATAGAAGCACTCGGGAAAAGAAAGAACGAGGAGATCGAAGTGAGTGAGTGAGTGAGCGAGTGAGAGTGAGAGTGAGAGAGAGAGAGAGAGAGAGAGAGAGAGAGAGAGAGAGAGAGAGAGATATATGAAGAGCCAAATCCTTTTAGTCCGACCAGAGAAAAATTAATAATCCACCGAGTGGAGCGAGCGTAGTCTGAGTTGAATTTGGGCCAACTATTTCGATGATAACATCGCAGCGGGATTCATCAGTTAGAATGCACAGATAGCAAAGGCGTCCCCCGAGGATTTCCAGAAAAACCATTTTAATTATCTGTCTTTGATTTAAAAAAATGGTAAAGCCAAGAAGGAAGACATATTCACTCGATAAATTTGCCTTTAGACACGGAAATGGAGTTCAAAAATCAAAAATAAATGTCAAAAAAGAACAGTGCAATTAGCAATACGGAATACTAATTGCATGAATATTAACTTTGTGAGCACGCATACCCCATGACTTGCATGTTCCACGTGCATATATATATTTTTTTTTTTTTATTGTTATTTCAAAGCGCGGACAAGTATATTTTTCCGCGGTGCACGACGGTACATCGATAATTATAATTGTTATAAACGATATCGACGCATTGAAGTGTTCTCCGCTAGAGGATACGAGAGCTATTTTATTAAAATTGTCCACGGTTAATTTTCATATAAACAAATTGATCCCGCACAACGGTCATGAACTTTACCCGTTAGAATATTCGAGCTGAGCGAACGGCGCGTTTTGCGTCGGCAACACAACAGTCTCAGAACTTTTCAATGTATATGTAATTAACTTGACTTAACAACTCGTCGAATAAAAAAAAATTTGCGTGTTGTAAACCGCGAGTTGTTTTTTTAATCAAATTCTCGTATCGTGTTCGTTGCATTTATTTGGGAAATAAAAACAGCCACGCGGCCATATGAAACGAGAGGGAAAAAAAAGCGCGCATACCTCGCTATAATAACCAAAAATTAAATTTGGCCTTTTTAGTTTCGATGCGACATGACCGTTGCGTTTTCGCATTCGCCGCTCGTACAAAACAGCTCGAGCCGGTGATGTATCCGTTGCGATTGATCTCGGTCACGAGATTAGCGTTAGAACGCGGTATTCGGTCAACATGGCGCGTGTCGATAACGATCGCCGGGTATAAACGACTAAAATGTGCAACGTCAACTGGCAATGGTTAATCCTGGTATCCTGAGAGTAAAGGCATTCCATCAAAGGTACGGGAAGCCTTACACGGAATGCATTTTTGATCTTATCAGAAAAAAATTAGAGCTAAAGACGCGTAATTGAATTACTTTGTACTTGAAGTATTTTTAGAAAGACATCTTGATAACGTGAACAAAGCTGTCTAATATAAGAAAAGTTTATATAAAGATACGGAGTGTTTACCAATTTTGAAGCACGACGTATTTTAGAAATTAATTAAGGTTTACAACAATTACAAGAATACGAAAATGTCGAGTTCGTAATAGTTTCCGAGTTACAAATGATTAAATTTGATTGACGTAAAATTTTACCGATATAACATTTTTATTAATAGTAACTTTTAGTAAATTATACATATGTGATTTATTTAATCCTATTAGTCACACATATCTTATAAAAAAAGACTTCTTTTTTTATACTTTCTATATTTTTAGAAAACAAATTCAATATAAATTTATTATAATTATTTTTATCATTTAAACAAAATTAAATTATCAATAAATATAGATAAATTATGAAAGATTGGAATAAAAATTCAGATATAAAAAAATAATATAAATAAATAGTTAAAAGTCATTAATATAATTTTTAACAAATAAATTATTTCAAATATATTAAATAAGTACAAAATATTTTCTTTCTTTTATTCAAATAATATTTGAGTGTTGTTTAGAAAATTTTTGAATGTTATTTTTTTATACCTGTTTCTATAATATTTAGTTTTAGCAGCATACAATGCAAATATGGATATTAAAATATTTTTTAAAAATATTTAAAAAGAACAAAAAGAAAAAGATTAAATAATACAAACATAAATATTCAAAATGTTCTTTAACACATTTTATAATTAATTTTTTCTTAAATTTATCTTAAATTTAGAAATAGTTTTTCCTTTTTGTACAAATTATTACCATTTATTTTTATTACGCGTGTACGTTATAAATATTTATTTTATCTATTAATACGCTTACTTTTATGTTACATTTATCCTATAAATTTTAAATAACAAATATATTTAATAATTAATCTTCTACCATCTAGACTATATTAACAAATGATTATAATACAGTTAATTATTTTAAAAATTTCATGTCTACCTTTGTGCACGTGTATTCACAATGTAATCAATTTAATATATATTTCACAATTAAATATTATCAATCTGTCTTAACCTATCTATTTTGGCAATGAATCTATGAAATATTATATTTATGTTCTTGATTCGATATGTACATATATCTGTCATGTACGTCACGTATGACACAATTTCCATAGATTCATTAGCTCAAATTGAAATAGAATATAGTTTGTCATTCATCAATACAACACGCAGTAGCGGATTTGCAAACTGTATCATAACTTACACGTTGATACTGTAAAATACAGAATCAAGTTACAGCGGCGTTCAAAATAATCTATGTACAAAAAAATTGTTAAAATATTTATAAACATTTTATTCTATAATTAACAAAATAATATATACATAGTACATTTTACTTACAATTGCTCAATTTTTGCCCGATGCTCCTTCTCTCCTAATTTTTGTTTTTCTCATATCGCTTGTACGCTTATTTGGCAAAATACGATTACTCGCGACTACGCCTGAACACACAAAACGTCAGTTTGATGCTTACGAGTCCTTTCGTTTCAGGATGATAATTGTTCGTAGAGAATTGCGTTTCCAGAGATAATAACCTGACCACACGAAAAGTAGCTCGCGTCTCGCCGCCTGTCGACTCGAGTCACGCCGAGCGAGTAATACGGCGACTTTGTGTAAACAATACACCATACGCGTAATAACGAACGTGCTGAAAACGCCTGAAATTTTAACGCAAAATTCCAAAATAATCGTAAACCGAATATTCCCTTTCTCGCGGCTTCACTCCATTATGGATGAAGTCGATAAACCGCATATAAATCGCTCAATCTAACGATTACTCATATATTATTTCGCACTTTAAATCCAGAAACGTAAAGATGAATGTTACAGCTTCGAAGAACGATGTGAAATACGTAATTTCCGAACGTTGTTTGTTGTAAAAATGATGATCGTGAATATTGCCAAATAACAATTTCTAATAGCTTCGATTTCTATCATCAAATGAATCGCATAGAGCAATTCTAATTTTTTGTCATTGTCTCGTTTATAAATTGTTGGACTCGGACGTCGGGATTAATTAATCGTGTTTGCGGAACGTTAATTATTTTTTTTTAAGAAATAATAATGTAAAATTAAAAACGCAATGAAATCTGCAACGCAACCTTTTTACTCGGAAGTGAAACTGGCAACACAGCGACTAATCGATAAATATTTATAAAAAAAAAATTTTAACATTTTCTCCCACAATAAAATCACTAGTCAGTCATAAAAAAAAATGAATAAGCAACATCGGTACGCTTGACAATTATGAAACTAAGCGCAATTTTTATGCGCTACCATGAATCAAGTTTAATGGCTTGTAATAATTAAAAACCTAATCTTGACATTTTCGTAGAATTTTTAAAATTCTTGATTTTAATTAATCATCACAATACGCTATTAAAATGTTATATTGTAATTGAATATAACGTATGGAAAGCAGCCCGTATTTAAATTATTTGTAAGATTAATTAAACCACGGACAAAGAAAAATTTTCCATCGTAATTCGCGCATAATTAATATGATAGAAGTATCAATGGCAGCGGAAATATTAATGATCGTAATAAATGTTAAACAAAGTGGGAGACACAAAGGTGCGTTAATCCGTTGGCGCGTCCATATCGCGCGTAGATGAAATCGTCGACACCCTTTAGCGTGAAATACATTCCGGCATGGTGGTTGGCGCGTAAACGAATACACGGCTCGCGTCATCGCCATATGAATTGTTATCGCCGTGCGCGAGCGGTGCGAAGATAAATCGTTAATACGGTACGTCGAGTACGTGGCCGGTGTCGAGAAGTGGAACGCGGAACGCGAATCATTGGCCCAGATATGCTTGTTTTCGCGGGGGAATCGCCGGTGAGGGATCGGAGCCAGCGGCAGCATCCGTTATCGAATTTCGGTCGCGCCAGCCCGAGCTCGCCCGTATAATAATTTTTTCATTCTTTTTCTCGTAGTCTCTCTCTCCTCCGTTCACTTCCTTTTTTTCTCGACCGCCGCAGGACGCGCGAGCGCCATAAATTTCCACGTTCCAGCATGGGACGAGGAATCTACTTGATTAAACATGAAAAATGAACAAACGAGAAGTGAGAATCCTCTTTGTGTGTATTTCGATATCAGATGCCTTTGCGTTTCGCTAACTTCCTCATCCGTTATTCCAACAGCTCGTGTAATTGATTTCACGTTATTTACGCGACCCCGGACTCGAAAGCGACAATGCACAGTGCACAATGTAGCGCGCGAGTTTGGATAGATAGGAAAAAAATATAACGGGAAATTCTGATAATGACAAGTCGCGCGTAAGAAGTGAAGTGTCGATTGCGGTCCGGCAACGAACGTACATCTCCGTGCGACGACCCGGCGAGAATGTATTCTTAAATTACACCATGTAACATCCCCCGGCATGAGACGACGCTCGTGTGAAACTTCCCGGCTGCATCCACGGTAATTTCATCGGGCGGCTTAAAAGTTTTACAACCCGCTCCCGGTCTCAAGCTCGCGTTCTTGTATCTAAAGCGTCGCGAAGAAAAGCACCGCTGGTGATGTCGTTCGGAGTCTCGACCCCGTTGCCAAGGCGTCGTTTTCGTGTGCCGCGCACAACCCCCTGTCATATACACACGCGCGCATGCATACATATGTACGAGGAAGCGACGAGTAACGGGGCGTACTCGGAGCACAGTTTGACCCGAATGGCAAAGCACCCTTCTTATCTCACCGCGTACGTCCGGAGACTCGAAAGAGGAAGCGCTCGAAAGGAGGTCCGCAGACGAGAGGAGGGGGGGGGGGGAGGGGAGAAGCGAGGGATGAGAGCGCGCGGTCGCGCGCGCTTTTCCGCACGCTCCGCGCGATGCGATGCGATTCGATCGCGCGCGCGTGTTACACGTCGCGCGGTGGTCCTTGCTCCTCGCCGTCGACGTCTCGTTTCCCATTCGGAGCCCGATCGAGGCACGGAGGATCGTCTTCCGTGCCGCGAAGCAGAAACTGAAACGCGCCGCCGGAGGCGAAGGAAGGACGAGGTGGACGTGGAGAAACGGCAGCCGGGCCTCCGGTCTCTCTCTCTCTCTCTCTCTCTCTCTCTCTCTCTCTCTCTCTCTCTCTCTCTCTCTCTCTCTCTCTCTCGCGTCTGTATATACGGCAGAGCCGCCGCGACTCTCCCGTCCGCTGTAATTGTATTGATCCGCGACGAACGCAACTCGCGCGCGACTCGTGCCTGCATACGCGCGTTCACGGAATACATATCGAGCGTGAGATGTGACCAGAGATGTCCACGAGATGTTCGCGATCGATGTTCTGCCTTCCGTCACTTGGACGGTCTCTCCCGAATGATAATCAGCTCTTGAATCAGACGTATGCAGCACAATTTTATAATCTTGTAGACAAGATAAATTTACATGAACATAAAATGCAATTACTATAGGACACGAATTATGAAACAGGAATTATTCGGTGAATCGAAAGGGAACATTTCGATTAAATAAAGTCCAAAGCGGAGCATGATGCTTAAATAATTTGCTAACGTTGCCAGAGAGATATTTAGCGTGATTCCGCTTCGCGCGCGGTGCAGATCGGCTTCCGCGCTGCGAAGGGAAAACAAAAAGAAAAGACAAGAGGAAGACGAAGAGAGCAAGAGGGAAAGAGGGATGAACTTCGAAGTGGTAGAATTAGCGCTGAAACGGCCTATAGAGTTGAACTATAAACGACGACATGAAGTTTGTGTGGCAGCTTTACCCAGCAAGGGACACTCGGCTGAATGCCACTCGTGCGCTTATCCGCGCCGCGGACGAACATTATAAGGTCGCGCAGCTACCGGAAAATAGATGGACCAGTCGGTCGTTTTACTCGCGTTTTACTGCAGCCATCGAATAATGACGAAGGTGTCACCCTCGAGCGACGCGGCCAGATATCGAGCGAGCCACTTGAGGCTGACAAGCATCGGGCCTTTGATCGCGCTCGCTTCTCGACAAATTTCCCTCCAAGATTTGACTGCTACAAGTCACATTGATAAGATAAACGAAGATAAGCTGTTTGAAAAATCTGCAGAAAACGGGAAAAATGCAACTAAAAGCATCCGATGGAATTAAAGATAGATGAAAACTGGAGCGAAGTGAACGAGAGAATATCGCAAATCTTTTTATGTTGTATGAATAATGTGTCTCTCCAAAGTTGCGTTCATAAAATTTTATTCTATTTTATTCAATTAAATTTATTCATAAATTTTTATTTTATTCAATTCATGCATAATTTGCATTCCTGAACCTTTATACGCTCACACACAAGATCGAGTAAGCTCTCAAAAAAAAAAAAAAGAAGAAAAAAATTAAATCAAAGATAAAAATAAAATTCAAAGATAAAATTCCCCTACATCAACACGATTTTTTAGAATCTTAATATATAGCGCTCTCTGGAAATGAATTATCCAATGCCGAAAAATGTAGAACGATCGACACAGTCGCGGCTTGAATTCTCTTTCATTTCGCGGAATCCAATTTGCGAAAGCGTAAGCGCATTAGGGTTTTGCACGTTATTTCGCACAACATCCGCGCCACGTTGTTGTTTCGCGGACGGAACACAACACCGGCCTTGCCGGCCGAAAACGCCAGGGCGCATTTCGCACGAAAATATATGGATGACATACAGTACTTCCGTGCTCGAGCGTAATTTATTAAAGGCCAACGGGGGAACAAAAAAAGAAAAGGGGAAAAAAAGAAAATGGCCGTGCTGACGGTTTTCGTGCGGCGACGTGCTCTTCGGCGAATCCTCGACAGTCGAGCCTGTCTGCCTCTGTCGTCCCCCATCAAGCCCGAATGCGATTTACCGCTGATCCTCTTTAACGAGCTTCCGATAAACGAAGGAAATTCGCGTCAGCGATGAAAACGTTTCGTAATCCGGGATCTCCGCCTGTCTATCCGTCGCTGCGTTCTTCCCCCCCCCCTCTCTCTCTCTCTCTCTCTCTCTCTCTCTCTCTCTCTCTCTCTCTCTCTTCATTCAGCGCCCGAGCTGCGCCGCCGAACACGGCCTTTCTGATTTCGTTGACGGGATATTTCGCCAAATCATGATATCTCACTAAATAAAATAATTATAACGGCAGACAGGATAGATTAAAAACGACGCTTTCGTTTCTGCCTCTCTTTCTTCCCTTCTATTCCTATCTTGAACGCCGACACTCCAGTCAGATCGGGATGCATTTTGAATCGCGATTGCGAGATACCACTACGAAATCCGCGGCTACTCCCAGGTTACACTCGAAATGGATTAAACGTAAATATTAAGGCAGCCGAGCGGTACATAAAGTTCTAATTAAAAGCTCTCCGCTCTCGAAACATCGCGAAATACGAAAGGTGGTTTTCCTCGCGTTCGTTTGTACGGCGTTACTGCGCGGATTAACGTGAAATCGAGATAGTACACGTCTCGAATTTCTTTCGCGATTAAAACGAATTAGTTGGATGATAAAAAATTGAAGGTATTGTACATTGGGTATTTAGCTGTGACGATTCTACAAAGTCAATATAGCGAGTGAATGCGAGACTAAGATAATAAATTTAAAAATTATCTTACGCGGCATATTTGTGTGACAAGTAAAAAGCCATAACGCACATCAGACCTCGCTAAAAATTAAACGTTGATATTCAGCAACAGAGCGATAAAATAATTGAATTTTTAAATCAAGCCACAGATGTAGAATGAAAAGTAAAAATATATTCGTATGTACATGGAAGATGGAACGCAAAGAGTCTCGTTAATTAAAATCATGATAAATAGTACTTAATCACGATAAATCGTGGAATACGCGAGATCGTCGAATTTTAATGTGAGACCCGAGCGAAAAAGCCTACGGCGGCGGCTCGCGCGCCCCAAAAGCGAGAGAGTCTGGTTTCGGCGTTGTTCGTGCGCGAGTATGGTCGAAAAGGAATTAAGAGAAAAAGTACCGAGCCGCACCGACACGCGGGGGGCACGAGACGGTACCGCGGCGGCCCGAGACCCATACCGCCGTCGCCGTCAGCGGGCAAGTATGACAGTGAACTTTATTATGCGCGTCGAAGCCCGAGCAACGTGGTGGAGCTGTCACGCGAGTCGGGATGCAACGGCGGTGGTGGCGATAGTGGCGGCGGCACGCGAGCCTATTTCAATGGTAATAAGCTGCCGACCAATCGCCAAGGATATACTAAATATGTATATATACGGACGGGGAGGCGGAAAGGGTGGCAGAGACCGGAGCCCTGTCGCGGCGACGGAGGCGTGCCAATCAATTAGCGACGTTGCCCGATAAGCTCGTCCTCTCTCCGGTCCTCTCTCCGGTCCTCTCTTCCGACGGCTGCGTCAGAAACACCGCCACCACCGTCGTCCGTGTACAGCGTCGGCTACACTGCCGCACAAGGCCGATGGGACTGACGCAAACCGCAGCTGCATTCTAAACAGCCCGTGATCTCCGCGCGTTCCCGTCCCCCCCCCCCTCCACCTCCTCCCCCCGCCTGCCTGCCCCCTACGGACGTTGCGCCTGTGATGTTATGGACGAAAATTTGGAATTCGACAGGCGAGCCGACGTGCTCCGGCGGAAAGATAGGGATGGGGGTACCACCGCGTCTCGTGCCTCCGTTAACTGTAATAAAACGAAGGGATGTGGCGCGGAATTTCCTGGGGAGTTCACAGAGAAATTACGCCCCGAATAATCTCAAATGTAGAAGGATAATCATCGTGTTTAACGAAACACGGAACAGCAATTCGTAATTTTTGTAAAATTGAAACGCAAGTGAATTATTAACTTTGCAGTTAACGACAGTTCCCACTTTCAATCGCGGCTCGATCGACCAGTGCTGTGCTCAACTTAGGGAAATACAATGAATTTCAAAATACGCCATTATTATTATTATTCCGCTATGTCCACATCGATAATAAAAATAAAATAATTGAATAAATAAAAATAATTGACAGTTGCAATAGCGGGATATCTATTTTATTTTATTTGCAATAAACGTGTATATCGAGCTGTTCCCTAAGTAGCGCATTAGCGGATAAAATATCAATTCGGAGATAATAGCGTCGAGGTGGAAAATATCGACCGTCGTAGACGCGGCTTTATGGCTCGGCCTTAAATGCGATGCACGAACAGATACATAAATCTCTTTCTCCAGTCGACGGCCTCGTCGTTAGTAGATATCGCGCGCGATTCTTTCCGTAATACGGAATGCGAATGCATAGCGAGTGCATGACGCATGCACTCGAATGCATTCTGATGGAGCGTGGGAAAAAAGTGCGGGGCAAAGAAAGTATATTTACTCGGCAAGAACGTAATTATCCAAACTACCGCAGGAGCTTCTTTGAGAGAGAGAGAGAGAGAGAGAGAGAGAGAGAGAGAGAGAGAGAGATGAGGGAAGAGCAGATAAAGCGCGTGCGGAATTTTCTTTATATACCGCGATATACAATATAAATTTTAAATATGAGGCGATCAAATCTACTTATTTCCAGCAGACGCGCGCTTATTTCCAGGTCCTCGTCTCCTCGTGGGCGAGTCGGCTATCTACAGAGGCATGATGACTCCCTCTCCTTTCTCCTCCATGTTCCTCATTTAAAATACAGAACTTAAAAGAGTCGGCAGCCAAAGGCACTTACTCGGCGCATCGAGATATTTATTCGCGCTATTGTGGAGGCTAACTCACTTCGATGGAAGCCCCTGCGAATAGACTACCGGCGGCGGGCGCGCTGATGGGCGCGAGAGATTCGTTCCACGGCAGCGCAATAACGGCTGCCGTTACTTATATATATATATATATATATATATATTCCTGTAGCAACGTAATCGGTTCTCCCTGGCCAACTTTAGCGATAGGGAGAGACCTTGATAATTAGCACCCACCTATCTGCGCGCGAAACTCTCTGTCTCCCTCCCCGCTCTATCCTTTTGAGATTAACCGAGACCCACATAGAGGCCAAGTTTCGGTCTAAAGCTTTTGGAGGAACATGAAACGAGACGAGCGACCCGCCACTAATTAAGTACAAAACTTCCAACTAGTGAATCTTAGCGAATGGTATCATCCGTCTTTTAAATTTTATTCGCGAAAAGCTGTAACGCGTGAAAATGTTTTCTCCCCTCTTCCCCCCCCTCCCCCTCCAAAATGAGACATCGCGAAGTATAAGTTTGTAGTACGGAAGTATAAGTTAAAATTAATGAGGGTATTTAATTATTACACGAATTAATTTTTTTATCAATAGTTGTACGGGTTCCTTAGATCTCTACGATAGTAGTAATGTTGCTTGAAATGAATGAAAGTTTTAAGGTAACGTGTCGTGCGTACCAGTTAAAGGTGCAACGTAGGAATCGTATTAAGTTCTTGACGAAATTTCACGTATCATTGTAACACGCTAGTTGGCATTGTTTGATTGACTGATACCTGTTCATTTGGCGTAACACGGTGGAAAGTACGGCAAGTGTGATAACAGGTGACAGTATTACGTAGCACCGATGTCATTCCACGGGAAACGTGAAGCTCGAGTTTCTAAACTCCGGTAGACTAGGCTGATCCGTGTAGCTAATTTTCAGAAAGTACCTGACTCGCTGCATACGTACTATAGACATGAGCGACAACTCCTATGCATTAGTCCCATAATGAGCCGCCACGTTTGTAACTCCAAAGAATAGCTCGGCATTCCCGATGCTGAATGCAACAATGCGTCTTATGCTATTTACATTAACGAGAATTACGATAAGCTCCGCCCACATTTACCACGGGATTTATGGCGGAAATTATTTGTCCTCGAGAAGACACATTTGTGCAACGCAAGTTTCTTGAATGCGAGCCGCAACGCCTAAATGAGCTCCCGGCAAAAATATAAAACTTTGGATGAACGTTTTTTAATCACGATTTTAAGAGAGATCTTTTTCTCTCGTATCTCTCTATGTTTGTAAACGTACCTGGTTCTGAGACTTTAATTTTTTCCATCAAAATTATATCTCTTGCAATATTCATGTGCCGTTAATATTAAATATATATACTTAAATTTCATTTTACTTACTTACTCGGCCGAACTCTGTTTATGGGTTATTTATGAAAGTGTGCTTACCTGCAACAAAGAGAAATGATAGTAATTAATAATAGCAGTACTTAACCACAACATCTAATCATCAGTAATTAATTTTCAACTCATTGTTATACGTAAGACATACATAAAAGAAAATTGTTCAAAGCCATTTTCTTTTATAAAAAAAAAAATTATTTCAAAGACAAGTTACTTAATACAGATATTTTACAATAATTTTTATAAGAAGAAATTTTTAAACACAATAGTTTGGTTTTATTTATCTACGCGACATTTCCGATCTTCTATATTTCTTATTCTCCATTCACATTTATCCTCGCATCAGTATCAATTTTTTCATTCGCGTCGCGTAAAATAAGTAATACTTGCTACGCGCGTCCATTATTTTCCATATTTCGACACAACCAGAAAATATTTACATTTACGACAACACCATAAACCAAAGAAGCCGCACATGTAAAACGCTCCCTACAGGCACAATAATGCAAAATAACGAAGGTGTTGCGCGCAAATAATAATACCGCGCACGACTAATAAAGAAACGAAAAAAAGAGAGTCGTGAAATAAAGCGTGCCACATTCACGTTTAGGACGAGCGAGTCCCGACGACGAACGAGGGCAGGGAAGCGAGAAGATAATATTAATTTTATTAAACGCTACCCGCGAGCCATTGCAGCAGGGGGTGCAACAACGGCAGTTCCGCGTTTGTTCCAGGAGGTAATAAACGCTGCTTTCATCTGCGAGATGTTGTGAAGTTATTGTCTCTTGCTCCCCCCCCCCCGTCTCTTCGCCCCGTATATTTCAACTCTCTCTTCTCAATCCTTTTCACCTTTCCCGCTATCCTCCTCGATCCTGCCTCAGACGCTTCCCAATCCCATCTCACATACGGGACACACAAAAATGATTTACGACCGTCTCTCTCTCTCTCTCTCTCTCTCTCTCTCTCTCTCTCTCTCTCTCTCTCTCTCGTTCTCTCTTTCGCTTTACGCGCAAGGCTCTCGCGGGAACACCTGCATCATCTCGAGGCTTCCGGAATGTACCACTCGCCCGAGGAGGATTCCGATCTGAATGGGTTACAGCGCGCGCGGCACGAGACGGTGTGCTTTACAACCGTGCCGTAACGCGAGAATTTATTACGCATTACAATCGCGAAGGAACTTGAGTTGGAAGTGGTCGCGATGCATTTCGAATTCGTGCGCGCTTCTGCCGCTACCTGTCGACTTTTCGTCGGTTATAAATTTTCAGACTTCTCACCGTCGACTATAATAACAGTCGTACCAGCGTGCGAAATGCTCGAGTTTGTTTGCAAACTTGTTCAACTCGCGCAACAACCTGTAGCCTCGCTGATTACCCTTCCCTGAAAATATATCAAACGTAGACTTTAACTATTGCCACTACGTTAAAATTTCGATAATACAAATGCAATAATAATTTCATATCCCGTCAATACATTTTTTATTATACAAGTAAGCTGGAAATATTATTATTATATAATTATAATACAATATTATACAACTATTATAAAATTGTAATTATTATTATTTGTTCAAGATAAAAAAATAAATTCGATGTAATCGAGGAGAATACTCCTCTTGAAATTAAGCTTGATTAGCTTGCTTATCCCCCGATCATCTTCTGAATAAAATATCATAATTACACGGGCGCATTACACGGGCAACGCAAGACGTGCACCACGTTAGCATATACGAACAGCGAGGCAGGGCGAAGACCTCGGGGGCAAAGGAGCGAACAGGGAAGGCGGTACACTCCAGATTATGGATCGCAAGCCGGTGATGGCGGCAAACTGCAATTGTGAGCCCGGGTTCGGGCTCTCGCAGCCGAGATACCTCGGTAAATCAGGCTCACAATCAGCAGCGCGGGAAGACACGCCGCGGAGCCAAAATCGCCATAGGAAAGCTGAATACACCGACGGTGGCGCGACGAGGCTGCTGCCACCGTCGGCGCTGTTGTTGTCGACGTCGCGTCTCTGTTCGCCGTCCATGACCTGCCCCTATATCCGGTTCCTTTGACACGGCAGTATAATACGCCTGGTCTCTTCCTGCGACGCTCTATATTCCGCAAATCTGCTTTCCCAGAGAGATGCTCTTGTCCTATTACAAGGGAGAAGAGGGGGAGGGGGGCAAGTCAAGCTCCGAAGCGAGTTGCAACGATAATCGCTCGTCGCGAGGTACATAATGAAGGGAGTAAATAAATAAAAAGTTTCGAAAGAGAAAAGACGTGCGGGGAGCAGCACGGAAAGAGGGAAAGAGAGAGAGAGAGAGAGAGAGAGAGAGAGAGAGAGGGGGGGAGTAAAAAGTAAAGAGCCGGGGCTTTAACGCGAGCGTCAGGCATCCCGTTCAGAAAGAAAGATTTAACGAGTGGCTGCTGAATAATGAAATAAGTTATTAGATAGAATTAATAGCTGAGAAGTATATCCCTGAAAGAGGAGCCGGGATATTAAGAGCTCTGAAAGCTCTTCGGAAGGGGAGAGGTGATATTATTCTTCCTGCCTGACGAGTCATCCTCGATATTTAATCTACTTCCGTCGTTCCACTCTCCTTTGCTATCGCGAGATGCTCGATGCGCTTTGTTACATTGAATTGATACTCACCGAAAGATAGATAAAACGAGAAAACGCCCGCTTCCGGAAAAAAAACATTAGCATCGATCAAATAGCTGCTCGTTTGAGAAAACTTCGTCTTTCTCCGTCTCTCGAATAACAAAGTGCGCGAAAACTTTTCCCCACGGGAGATGCTGGATCACGAGAGAGAGAGAGAGAGAGAGAGAGAGAGAGAGAGAGAGAGAGAGAGGGGGAGGGAGAAGACAAACCGTAATATAGAGAAAACTAACAGATTATGGCGGACTAAGTCAGCAGATTCGGCCAGCGCGTTCCCACAAAGGTCGATCCGCCGATTATTTTCGAACCAACCTGACTGGCTTGCATCCGGCCACCAAATTATCTGAGAGGGATATACGACGGGATTCCGGAGACTTACCCCAGCGAGGGCGGTCTATTCACATGTCGTCGGGAATACAAATGAGCGAGCGCGCGAACGAGGATGTCCAATAAGAATTTCGTCGCTCTCTCTCTCTCGAAAACTTACGAAAACTTTCATCGTAAATAGCGCGCTAGTTTGAACGGAATCTTGGAGCGCGAGGCAAAGGAAAAACGAGATTCCCGGAAATACGGCAGATCCGATTTTTCCCGGGATGACCCGGATTCGAATCGCTGGCATGTTGCGGACTATTTTTCATAGAAACCTATCGCGGATCGCGCCGCAGCGAGATAACCGCGTTTGCACACGCATACCGTGTGTCCCGCATACCGTGTTGCGCATAGAAAAATGTAAACTTTAATCAAATGTATTTCCGATGCATATCGAACGGTACTCGCTGCTATCATTGGCAATTTTCCGTTATACATAATGTATAAAGGATATATAAGGAAATTGGGACTGTTAAAGGGATACTCTAAGAGGTCAAATACAAAACTTTTCGTATTTCCTCCTCTCCAGTTATATTAATTCTCTAAAGATACCGATATGTAACATCATGTCATTAAAAAAAATTAAAACTGCCAATTTACAATTTTCTCGTGCTGTATAAATATGGACACACGGGATTACAGAGTGACTGAATGGACAAAGGTTCTTTCAATAGACTTACGAACGCTTTGATATTCAGAAATTGCGAATGGCGCGTGGCTGGCTTTCGCTCAAACAAAATTTCGATAAAAAAGGACAATGAAGTAACTGACGGCGGATGAACATGGAGAGAAGAGAACAGAGGAAAAGAGGAGAGAGAGAGAGAGAGAGAGAGAGAGAGAGAGAGAGAGAGAGAGAGAGCGAGCGAGCGAGCGAGCGACGCAGAAACCAGGAATGAGCAGGGAAAAAGCACAAAGACACGGTTGATCGAAAACAATCGAGGAAGAAAGCTCGATCCGGGCATGGCGGGACAAACGAAAACGGCATGAAGTGAAAAATCTGACCGGGACGCTAATTGCGGTCGTTCGATTGACCAGCCGATCGATCGATCGATGGATCAATCGATCGACGGACGGCAATGACCCAATGAAATTGCTCGGACGAATAACAAAAGCACAATCGCTTTGAGGATCGAAGTAAAGTGCTTGCCCGTCCGTCCAGCGTGAAACTAGCGTTTCACGGACCGACGCGAAAAAATTACGCGTGCGGTGGCGATAAACGTTT
Organism: Pogonomyrmex barbatus; assembly: GCF_055798465.1. NCBI lineage: Eukaryota > Metazoa > Arthropoda > Insecta > Hymenoptera > Formicidae > Pogonomyrmex > Pogonomyrmex barbatus. The sequence goes on from NW_028297127.1 coordinate 12,912,738, forward strand.
GCAAGCCTCGAAAAAAAGGGAATGTCGAATGAGCTTCATGTATCCTAGTCGCTTCGCGCTTCGCAAATAATGTGTGGATGAAATAGCGCTCGTTATTGCCGAAATCACCTTTTGCCGCGGCAACCATGAAGAGAGAAAGAGAGAGGGGGGGGGAACGCGTGCAAAACGTAATCAAACAAAAGCGTCTGGACGATGGAAAATTTGAAGAAAAGCGTAAAATAATAATCCAGCGATATTATCTTTTTATCATTAGAGAGAGACTAATTGCTCTATTGACAATCGCAAATTGCCCGTGTGCAAACAGTCATTACGTCGCGCGATAATACTTTTCGACAATAAACACGCGCGTACGGCACGTGAAGGTGCACTCCATAAAAATAAATGGGCGTGGGCGCGTGCTTCGTAATAGCGCTGATATGCATGTACCAATTACGTGAAATATCGCGTGTAAACGGAATTAGGATAACCGTTGGTTGAAAAGTTAAATGCTAAAAACGATTCTTGCGCAACGGGGCAAGCGACGAGGCAAGTTGCACGAGTCCCGACCCTTTTAAATCGCGATCGGCCGGCGGAAAAGCGCGAAAATTCGCGCCAACGCAATATTCGCGATGATTCCGGTCGCCGCGACGACGCGTGAAACGGCTCCGCGCGCGAACACGGCCGTGAAAGGGACGCGAAAAAGCATAAGGGAGTGGAGGGCGGGAGGGGGGGGGGGGGTACGGCGAGACCGACACGGCGGAAAAAGGACGCACGGAATGGAAATATGCTGTTCGCGCGAACGACGCTTAAAAACGAGTTAACGTAATGCGCCACCAGAGGAAAATTATTGTACGAACGAGACTGCAGCTGTCGCGCGTTATTACGTTCGACTCGCGTTCGTTGGGCGTACGTTCAACTGCGCGCGAGAGCACACTTGTGAATATTAGCGCGAGTGCCGACTGGCATAATGTTCGGATACTGCGGATACGTACAGGCGAGATCGATTTTGTTCTACCTAATTTCATTCGAAATAACTTAAAAATACGAGACGTGAATCAACTTTTCTCAATTCGCTGGAAAAAAAAGACGAGGTTGCTCAAGTAAAAATTTGACTAGTTACAGATCTGAAAATAGTGTTGCTGGGCTCCCAAAATAATTATATAGGATACTTCGTGAAAATAATTCTGCACAACCTTTAATATTCTAGAAACCAATTTGAGTATTTTATACACAATTATCTTGATAATTCAAGAAATTTATTTTCAAATCTGTATCTGATCAATTTTTATATGTTTTAGCGAGACCGTTCTCTTCTCTGTGACGATCAAATGTCAATACGTTACGAAAGTTTAAATTTTGATTTTTTTTTAAATCCAATTCAGACTATATATGTGTATATATACACAGTACAGTAAATAAATGCAATGTTTGATAAACTGTATTTGTTTTCTATTAGCAATATATATATATATATATATATATATATATATATATAGAGCTCTCTAAAGTGTTGGCTGTGCATTCTATATGTCAGTGAAACACGTCAATAATTATTACGCTCAGCGATGTAGGAAATTCAATGTGTTAAACGATTTTGACAGTTATAGCTTCACGAATGCAAACAGATAATATGACATAATACCGTCTTATACGGAATTCCTTAAAATTAACTGCAAACGTCAATCGCTCGTCAATATTTCACTGACTTGTCAAACCAGTTGAAAGTAGCTCGCTCCATGACTTAAACATAATTATAACATAAACGTGTAATAACACCAATACAAAATTCAAGTATCCTAAAAGGGATATTAGCATGACACTAGCGGCATTAGCGGACGCGATATCACGGTCGATGATGTTTAATACAATTTTCGCGTCAATCAAACCGCCGCGGTCGGAACGCTGTCACTCGTTTGGTAAAACTAGTAAAATTAATGTCGCTATCATCCCTAATCCATCGCTATTAATTTATTATGAACCACGAAGTGGTTTAAACTCGCCCGCAAGCGTCCTTCGAGATATTATTAAAATTATAATCAAAACATTGTTGAAAGAAATCATAGGGCTTTACTTTCTTCGTTGGACTCGAGTAGAAATGTATTAATTCGTGAGATAGAGTTTACGTGCATAATTAACAAGCTCGTTGGTCTAATGCTTTAGCGGAAATACGTGTATATACATCGTGATATTTAAGCACCTGTGGAATGCAACAGTTTTTTCAATTTGTTATAATTAACCGGATTTGTGCATAGTAAAACGTTTTCCATGGGGAAAAAAATCCCATCGTTATTTCAATCAACACCAAGTATAACATTCGGACTGTTCGCGATAGCACAAGTATTTAATGAACAGTTATTTGTGTCAATTTTTCGTACGCAGAAGAATTCAACGTTGTAAAATAGAAAAATATCGTGCGCATATTTTTTTTTTTAAACAGAACTAAATAAATAAATAACTGCGCTGTTTGTGCTGTGTTCGTTTTATTTTCATCCTGTCAAAATGAAGTCAGCAAAATAATCGCGCGCCGCGAGGACGAAATTGCGTTCCAACGACTGCGCTTTATCTGGTCGCGTTGTGTTTTGTAAATCCCACTGAGAAAGAGCGTTGTCCCGCTGCTTACGGCGGTGCTGGAGCACGAAAAGCTAGAAAAACCGGAAAAGCGCGATATTAGCGAGTCGGCATAAAGCTTAATGTCGTCTTGCGTTTTACTGTCGCATAAGGCTGCCACAATGAGCGACAAATACTACGGCAAAACCTGTGGAGGCACGCTCGAAGGTTGAGAAATGCGACACAACGTGCAAACAGAAAGAGCGAGAGACAATAGGCGGGAAGAGCGAGAAAGAGAGAGAGAGAGAGAGAGAGAGAGAGAGATTGATACAAGAGAGGTAGGCAGCGAAACGTGGGTAAAGCGGCGGTGGCGCAATCGCGACAGTAATGAGAGCCGTTAATTATGAAATCCCATAATTAAATTAAACGCACTCGGCCGCCTGTAGTGCGTGGCTCTTTTGGCGGCCGTAAAACCAGTTATAATTCATGCCGGAAACGAGTAACGGATTGTCATTCATGGTAGGCCACAGACGGTTGCGCGTGCACGCACAAAACGAAACGTGCACATCGGTCTCTCTCTCTCTCTCTCTCTCTCTCTCTCTCTCTCTCTCTCTCTCTCTCTCTCTCTCTCTCCCCCCCACCAAATTGCAGAAATCGAGATGCGATACGAAGCGACGGGATTCGGAAAAGTAATTACCAGTATATTAATTCCGTTAACGAGCTACTGATCCAGTATCGATGATCAAGCGTTTTCGTCGCCCACCGCGTCGTGGACAATTATAACGATCTGACAACGCACGCGTCGCAGTAGTCAAGTGGTAAAATGCAAAACTCCATAGCTCACAGCGTGTTCTTCGAATTTCAATTCGACGTCACGTGCAAAATTGATTCGTTTAACGGTCTCGATGGCGCGTGCCACAAAAAAACTCGCGTCTAATCAGCGGATAATCAGCTGACGCGAAAACAAAAACGGATGTGAAATTAAGCCAAGTGCATCGGGTCATCAACAAGCGGAAAACCGTACGTAATGGCATAAAGTGATTCTACATGCTGCAAGAGGTAGTAGTGCCACTTCAAAGCGTTGTCGCGCGACAAAGGGTTAAGCGTCGAATTACATTTCGCTTACTCTCAAGGGAGAAACGTTTGTAAGCCTCCATCTTGATAAAGACTACCGAACCCTCTCACTCTCTTCGTCCCCCGCTCCTCCCCCCCCCACCCCTCTTCTCTATCTCTCCATGTTCATTTCTTCTCTTTTCCGCCCACGGAGACGTGTCACGACATATCCAATATTTCAGACGCTGGCATTCGCATTTTCGTCCATACCCATTCTTTCCTTGTTCGTCCTTTAGGACTCCTGCCATCTTTGAAATTACAACGCGCCACGATATTCCCTCCATTGGCATTGGAGAGCATAGCGATTGTCGTGGCGAAAGGCGCGGTGGTGCTGAGAATAATCGCGCGACGAGCTGAGAAACTCGGGGAATGGCTTTGTGACATCCGAGACAAAAATCGCAGGATACCTGCCATTAAGGAGATGAGAATTTATTACTAACGCGCGTAACGCCGTCACCATGACAAAGCCTATTTGTTACTCGGGTATTTAAGTGCCCGGATACTGTTTCTGAAAATGAAACATCGCTCGTCGACACAAGTGTGCAATTTCGTAGTAGTTCTTTCTCTCTTTCTCTTTCTACAACAAAAATCCCTCGGATACTTCGCTATTGTCGTTCAGATGTCGCAGGGGGGGTCGAGCTAATTTGCGGCTATAACTTTAGGCATATTTATTTTACAGAATTAGCTGCGTGTACTTGTTTGGATTCGTTATATGTAATTTGTTTGAAAAAATTCAATTATCATTCCTGCATTCCTTCACTTCATTATAATTTTTACATTTATTACGTATATTGAAAAAAATGCCTCTTTGCAGAACACACTTTGTAGAACACTGACGTTGCTTACACGTCGTGAATGTTGTTACGCCGTAAATATTGAACCCTGCGAAAATCCTGCGCGGCTATTTAACCGTTAAGTTAAACCGCGCGAAATAACGTACTAGATGACAAAAATTAAATTGGATTACGAGACGAGACTCGTAGTATCGAACGAAAAAGAAAAAGAAAAAAAAAAAAAAAAAAATCGCTACCGAAGCGAATCAATTTTCGATGCATTTCAGTCGAACGGAAATGTTCGCGCCTTCGAAGAGATGCGACAGGGTAAAAAAAAAAAAAAAGAAAAAAAGAAAGAAAAAACGTGACGATCGAAAATTGCATGGTAACGAACAGAAATTGGAAAGTCGCGCGCGGGTTTAAGCGGGCGTATCTCGTCGTTCTTGTCTCTCCGCGCGCTTCTCATACCGGATAAAAATACGCGCGTTAGTTAGCAGTGACATTAAAGAGTTAAATCGCATGGAAACGAGAGGATAAGAAGTCGCAAGCGCCTTTATCACGCGGGTTTGCGCACAGGTTATCTCGTCTCTCGGCAAAAGAAGTTTACGAAATGCGAACTGAAACTAAATTTCCCTATTTGTGAGCGTAGACGCAAAACGCGTTTTCGCGCGTTGTCTCTTCGAAAACATTCGAAAAATCTCGAATTCTCGCATTATTCTCGCGTTATTGGCAAATATAATTTCGTCGCTATCCTTCGTCACGCGTAAAACAGAATTGAGAATATTCGGAGTGTCATTAATTTTTAAATCTTTTTTTACAGTCAACAGTTAGGTCAGGTCGAATTATATTACATTCCCTTTTAGCGCCTTTGGAAAATTTTAAAATACAGTTAAAATAACGATATCACCGCGACGTCACTGACACTTGTGTTAAAAGATAATATATCACGCGGATTTTACACACGCGGAACAAAATCGAGAGAGAGAAACGATCCCCGTCATGGTGGTCGACGCCCGACGCGGCGAAACTCGTGTTTGACGAATCAATTAATTTTATCGAACGGACAACCGTACCCATCGCCCACTCCACGGCAATCCTCGTAAATGAAAATCGATTCGCTTTCTATTACGAGATAAGTAACGGTTGGGGGTTGGGGTTAGTTGACCACGGGGGTGAATGGAAGAGAGAGAAAGCGAGGCGAAGGAGAAGAGTCTAAGTCGGATACAACAATACCTATTAAGATAGCATCGTGACCAACCGCAAGCAATCTCGCTGGACAGACTTCGAGAATGGCTGTCGTACGTCCTGATTGCACCTGACATTATAATCGAAACCTTTCGATTCGCATTCGACGTTTTATTATCACGATGGAACTTCCCGGACAAAAATCTCGTCAGAAGCGAATTACAGTAATTGAACAATCTCAAAAGTCCGATAATTAATGCGAGCCAACGAGAAGATAAGGCGCAAAAAGATTATTCCAAATTTATTTTGACGAATAATATTTCTGCATATTCAAATATTTTTCTGAGTCATTTTAATTTTTCACGGAGGAAGAAACCCAACACGTGGCGGCCGTATTAACATTAGCTCGCGTAATGCAATTCATATATTTAATGTAATTATTAACTCATACCTCGGTAATACGTGTAATAATCTCATCGATATTTTCCGCCGCTATGACCAATTTAATTCGCAAAAGTAGCTCGCAAAAAAAGGGTCTTATATCGCGGAATCTTCGCCATCCCCCATTCCTGATACAGAGAATTAACGTATTATCAGCACGCAAAGTTCAATTCGATCCGCGAGAAATTACGTCAAACATTTGGACGATGGATTAGTTTGGATTAAACGAGTCTCGTTAGAAACGTGTATCTCCGAGTATTATATGCCACTGAATACGAACGTTGCACCACCGAGATCGAACGTGTTATAAACCCGGACTTTATATATGTATACGCTTTATATATATTCAAATCGCATGAAACCGATATATTCCTGTCCCACCTGTACCATAGCCAGTGTTCTACGAATAACGTCAGAGGGATTGGACCTCGAAACGAAGCACGTAATATACATATGTAGCACGGCATACATATGTACATAGAAGATGGCCCATAAAATGGCGGACTCCTGAATACCGTGCTAATTCTGGAAATACCGTCGAATTATTATTTAAACTGTAATTTCTTCCTGCTGTGCGCCGTGACGGGAGAATATATCAGAAAATGAAGAAAACGACGAATAAAAAAAAAGAATAAACATGATTTTTTGACGTCACAATTTTCAACCCCTATTCATGTCAATACGAGACGCATGCAGAACGCGGGGATTTTTTTTTTATCACACGTATGTAAAATAGCATATCGACAAACCAAACTGGATAAATTTAGACTGAAAGCTCATTGTCCTGGCATTATAAAGAACCTCGTAGAAATATTTCACAATGTAACGTCGTCCTACGTCAGCGTGAACAGCTCGCGCGTAAATCTACGACAAAGTATAGCCGGTATTTCGTACGAGATGGACGTTTTGAGCGGGCTGACTTATATACGCTTATCACGGCACGCTCTGCACTTTCTTCCACGTGGATACAATTATTTTTGTTCGCACGCAATAACGCCTTAAAATAGAGCGCGAGATGGAATCGCGCGCAAAAGGGTATTCGGCCCGAGGCATTTACCATCACGTGTCGTTATATTTAGACACCCTCGTCCCGCCGACGAAAGAAACGGTACGGCTGCTAGGCGGCCGTAAAGAGAAATTCACGAAACGTTTCTGTCAATGTCAGTACGCTTCGCGCGAAAGATTGCGGAGCTAAAGTGCTTGCGAATGCACTGATATTCGACACCGAACTATGTAGCGAGTTCAAAAAGATGAAATATTTTTTTTACAAGACAAAAACGATATTCGACACCGAACTATATAGCGAGTTCAAAAAGATGAAATATTTTTTTTACAAGACAAAAATCAATTCTTTTTACTGGAAAAAGATATTTTTCAAAGTACTAAAAATACTAAAAACGTGATAACATTATATACAGTTGTATATATATTAAAAAAAATAATTATATATTTCAGCCCCTAGAATTATTCAGTAAAGACAAAGCTATTAACTGGCGAGCTCAAATTTATAACGTTCTTACAATGTCCTAAGCTTATTATGACAATTTAAAGATGCCGTAAGAAAATCTTTATCGATATTTGACGATATAACTCGCATCTTGAGTGCATAATTTAATGGAAATAGCGATCGTAACGATCGTGCTATCGGTAATGAAAGTCTATATTATGTTGACACGTTGATAATTGCCGCGGCTGTTCAATATATCGATAAATATAAAAAAAAACAGACACAAGTTATTTCATTGAAAACCGGATGCCGCTTCTTAAAAATATCGAGAGCAATGCAGACGAAAAAAAAACAAAAAAAAAAAAAAAAAAAACAAAAAAAAAAACAGAGGAACAAAAGTAAAAATAAGAATACTTCGATTACATATTTTTGCACGATTTAAATGACATTATGAAGGCGTTATAAAATAACAATATCAAAAAACGAAAATATTGTAAAGTATTACGTGATGGCGCAAAGAGACAGAAATCCTCTCTTTGCCGCGACGGCGATTTGTTCGCGTGTGCAATGTTACCAAAAACGAACCTGTAATTGTACAGCTGAAGGTTTACGATTGCGAACGGAATCGATGTACGGTCGCGTATATTGAAGAAAACGAGGCGGTAACCGGAAATTCAATCTTTAAATTAACGTCGCTTGACTGTGGCCACTGTGCGAATGCGCGCGAACGTAAAAATATAGTCCGCCACGCTCGCGAAGAATACGGCGAATTTTTGTGACGATTATTTATATCCGTCCCATCCGAACGCGGCGTATCATTTTTTCGACTGCGACCCCGCGTCGTTGTAAAATAAAAACGACGCGCGTAAAACCGTAAAACTCTAACTGGCCAGTTATATCCCATACCCCGTTCTTCTCGACTTTATTGTGCGCTTAATGTCAACTTGTATCCCACCGTGGCCGACATGACAGCTTTATGTCCCATGGGATTTTAATACGCCTGTCACGTTCTCTGTTTGTTTCATAATACTGTCTCCAGTCAATCGCAAATCCTTTCAGCTATAGATATTTTCACGAATCTGACATTGACTTTTTTATCGGTATATTAAAAAATACGAAGACCACTTATCGCGTTTTGTTTTGTTTTTCTTTTTCTGATCGTAATCTTTTTAATTTTTAATCTCCACGGTTACACAGTATATATCGTTTCAATCATCCACATCAAAGCTCCGCATATTTTCCAAATGAGGAAATTTTAGAAATTGAGGAATAATGAAAATCCAGTTTATCAAGGAGAAGTTATAGCTGGAGGAAAATACGTTTGATTATGAACGCTCAACGCGTCGAGATATACGGTTGCACGTTCGCTACAGATCCCTTACAATCCATCTCCGTTTTTCGTTTGGTCGCGATGCACGTAGGTAGTCGGCGAATCGCCCAACGGCGAATCCACCGTAATTAATTCTCGTTGTAATCGTATTTGCCCGTTCATCGCGCTCGCTCTTAAGGTTTATTAATATACGCTAACAGTATTCCGGTTACTGCAACGCGGAGAATGCGCGTTACCGAACCAAATGCATTCTGCGACGTCTCGTTCGCTCTCCCCCGACCTTCCTCCCCCCCCCCCCTCCCCGCCTCCTCACTTTCTATCTCCGTCTGGCAATTGCAGCAATTACAACAATTTAACCAAATTACCCGCGCAGAAACGCCACCGCCGCTGTTTCGCGGCGAATTAAGACCCGAACGTCTGTGTGTATGGGTAATGTCTGCAAATTAAGTAACACGTACGAAGGACGAGTGGACCAGCCACCTCGTTCAACGGCGAGGAATATCACCCTATTGTGTTTAATGTTACTATCGATTGCCGTAGAGCCGTTCGAATGGGGCTGTGAAATTCATAGCTTCCGAGACACGCTTTCTCTCCCTCTCTCTCTCTCTCTCTCTCTCTCTCTCTCTCTCTCTCTCTCTCTCTCTCTCTCTCTCTCTCTGTCTCTCTCTCTCTCTCTCTCTCTCTCTCTCTCTTCCTTTCTCGTGCGTGCGCGCGCGTTTACGTATACGTGATGTCTCGCATACACAGAGAAGCGCGTCTACTTACTTGCTATGAATATTATTGATATGTTAAGCGGCCATCTCTTAGAGAGGAATATTATTGCGCGCTAATTGCCCTACGAATTCGCATCTTGCGCCCGAGCGCTTCGATTCACCACACGCAAGAATAATGATAGAATCTTTGTAAAAGAGGTTTCCGTCCTTTTGTTAACCAAAATCCATAATACAGAAGGAAAAAAATTATCGCAGGCATTAAAGTCATCGTCCGTCAGGAGATACCATATATGCGTAAATGTGGACAACTTCTGGAAAGTCTGCGCGAGGATGAACGAAACAACGAAAGATTGTCGGGGGTAGAAATTATTGTGCGGAAAAAGCGCGAGACGATGGAGACGGCAGATAAAACGAGGGAAAAGACCTTCTTCGAAGACTATTCGGAGGCGCACTAACGAGCGGGAATGTACGATTTAGCGAATGTTAATGAAGACGGCGGATCTGTGGTGCTCTCTCGCCGCATCTATCTGCATTCTTAATTGCCGCAATTAAAGTACCGAGAGCGGCCTCCTGCTCCCTCCGAACGCCTGAAAATCCTGTCTGCGCCCCTGTACATCCTGGTTGCGCGTGGTCGTCGGGAGGTCGAGGGCTTAGGAGGGCGCATCGATTCGGCTGCTCCCGCAGAAAATCCAGATCACCAGCCGGGAGGAACAGCCAGTGAACGGGCTCTCTTTCGGGACATTCTCCCGATTCGCGAACAAAAAAGAAGATCGATTCTCCCCTGAGAAAGCGCGAGCTCTTATCTGCCTCGTCCCTCCTGCCACTCCCCTGCTGCCATCCGCTCTTGTCCTCCTTGTCGCGAGTCTTATCATCCGGAGTCTCTTCAGGATCGATTCCATTCTGCCTCCTTCCCTCCCTCCCTCTCACTCTCTTTTTCTGTTGTAGTGCTATACCTATATAGACGATAACTGTACAAACATTTTATGTACATATCGTGCAATTAGGCTCGAATTACGGTATCATTGGAGTTTCCTCTAACAGAGTACGATTTTCAATTACCCAAGTATCGTTTCTTCTCTGATTCAAACATTTTACATCAATGGTTCTTCTGCATTTGCGTTTGCTTTTTCAAAACTCAAACAAAAAGAAAGAGAGAAAGAGAGAGAGAGAGAGATGACTTGGGTGATGTCGTTTTAATGAGGTCAGGCAAAGCTTATTTAAGATTCGAAGATCTAAGATAAAATTCAACAAGCGAAAAGGCAGAGAAGACTTAATAATTAACCGGCAGACTATATTATTATAAGTTTAAATTTCCTTGACTTTCTACACTTTCATGTAATTTCATGTATCTCGTATCTCTGTGAGGAATCATTTTACACGGTAAATTCCTACGTCACGAATATAATCTCGAAAGACTATTTATTTTTGCGTAGATATATTTTTTTTCGTACCTCTGGCACAAACTAAATCTGAAAATCTACTTCCCCCAGTGTCAACTACGTCGCCGGCACGTAGTTTCGTACAAGCGCGGCCAAAGAAGTCGGGCCAACCACGACGGTGCGTCTTCTTAATGCGATTCAGCGCGTCCGTCCGCGCGCGTAATCGCATTCGCGGCGACGAAATCAGCCTTATTGCCGCGCGAATAAACGAGCGGGACGCCGGAGTTCTCCTCATTTTGTTCGTACCCGCGCTTCGCCGGGGGATAAATGTCCCGACAAATATTTGAGTTTAAACTGAAATTAAAGTAAAACGGGAAAGAGGAGGCGAATCCCCTCCCTCCCCCCCGCCGCCCTCAAAACTTGAAAGTCTGATATTTCTTCGTTTTCGCAGAATCGTTAATTAATTTGTTAGTTGCCTCTATCTGTAGATCGCTGCCAGAATTAGAGATACTGCTTTAATCCCGTGTTGTAAGCAATCTATAGATAAGATATGTAACAAATTAATTGACGTTGCGAAGCAAGACGATATTGCATTAAATTGCACGGCCCCTTTCGAATTCAGACGTGTATAAACGATACGGTTAAATAATTGTTAACTGTCGGAAAGTGGGAGGAGCTACATGCACGTAGCCCTATCATGCATAATTACCCTCGTTCTTTTTGCCCAGCTTCGCTACTTCTCTCCCCTCTTGCTTTGCATTTTCCCCAAACTACCTTCGACCACTCTTCGCGTGAGAAGTGACGCTTCGGCGCATCGTGTATCTCGCCCGCATTGAACGTTCGAATATTTCGTGCGAATTTCGCCACCGCGCAAGTATCAGGGCAATCATTATGTAACGATGCTGTGCTCGTACCTACGGGTGCCGAGCGTTATACGATGCACTCAATTTCTAGGGCGTAACGCCGTGTCTCAATTGCCGTCGCGCCAGCGCTCGCGATAAAAATGCCGCCGGACGTTTATAAAGCGTCGCGCTTAATAAAACGCCACCGGGAAGGCCACCCAAAAGTCAGAGAGCGAGCGAGCTGCGACAATATGTTCTTAACTCGATTCACCACCTGTCCCCGTTGCCGTCTCGCTCGCGGTTTCGTCCTCGCACGCGTAATTACATTCCCGATGATGTTATCAGTTTTATTGCTACCCAAGCGGATAGGGAAAGCCGGGTTGGTGTGGGGTGCAGAGAGCGTACGAGGGAAAGGAAGATACGAGGAGAGAAGGGCCGAAAGTGCGAAGACCGGAGCCGGGGGCGGGGGGGGGGGGGGGAGAGCGGCGAGCGACAAGGACGAGGAAGAGCGAAAGAGAGAGTGGAACACGACATTCTACCATTGCCACGAGGAAATTTGACTTTCAGATTGGGGTTGCGCGAGCCAACGGACCCAGAGGAGAGGGTAAAGGGTAGAAGTCCTATGTAGGGTCGTTGTGCACCACGTCGGTGTCCGTATATTAGAGGGAGGGAATGTGTGACGTATGCGGAAACGCGGGAGAAGCGGGTGATTCAGCGCGATAGGGATGGGAGTACTGCACCCGGGTCGTTAGAGCTCCTAATGAGATCTTCTCCTCATCTCGTCTTTCTCGGTCCTGTCTCGGCGCTCTCTCTCTCTCTCTCTCTCTCTCTCTCTCTCTCTCTCTCTCTCTCTCTTCTCTCCTCCTCTCTTTCTCTCTCCATCTCTCCCTGTATCAGCTATCCAGTAACCCTTTCAACCTCCATCTTTCTCTGTGTGTCCCTTGTCACTGTTTTCGGCCTTCTAGTTCGTCGTCTTCAATTCCCACAGTGACTCCACCACCTACAGCAACGGCTGCATCTTTATTCCTACACGTGGGATAGAGACCGTAATGTAATCATGCAGTTAAAGGGGTTGTTCTTGCTACACCCGGGGCAAGCCACGACCCTCCGAATGGCCACTGTGCCACTGCAATGCCAATATAGACTCCATATGGTTAACAAGTACTAGAGCATTGCGAGTCAATACAACATTTACACTTTCGAGAATGTAAGACAAATCCAAATTTTTCTAATGTTAAACTTTGTAGTTGTAAAAATAAGCTATCGTTATAAATATCATATAAAGGTTTTAAAATAATAAATTATATTTATATACCACGTATATTTTAAAATAAATATTTTACAATTTTTTTTTATTTTCACAAATTTATCAATCAAAAACTTTAAAAATCAAATTTTTTATTTGAAAAAATAAGGTACGATTTTGTAAAAGGTATCGTCACGTACCTATAATATATGCGTTATGTATAAAAATATTTGTTTAAAAAAAATTTTGTAAAATTGAAATTTTCAGAATCCAACATTTTTAACGTTTTGTTTAACGACTAAATATCTAAATTTGTCATATCTAAGTTATATACGTATAATACAATTAGTATGACTAAAAAAAATTGCAACGATAATATTAATATTGTATTATTGTATTAATATTGTAATATTAATATTGTATTATTAATATTGTATTATTGTATTATTGTAATGTAAATGTTACGTAAGATATGTAAATTCGCGTCTACGTATTCGAATGAGATTTATCAAGACGACGAATATTGCGCTACTCCCATTTTCATGATATTGTTGCGCGAGCAGCGATCCCGCAGTTGGCATTCTACACGGCTGAATTTAGTTTTACTTTCTGCAAGCGTTCTATCCCACGGTAAACTCCTCGTGGTATTCTACCCGCTGCAGCGGTAATCCCTTCAACGTCCACTTCCGTAACGCTCCTTCGGCTTCATTCCGGACTTTCTAGTCCCGCGTCTTCAATCCCTACTTCAGAAGCTTTCCCCCGCTCGTAGCTAGCGAAGTATCTTTATTCTTATATACGTAACGAAATCATTGCAGTTAAGGAACTTGCTCGTTTTACACCGACAAACGCAAAGAGCGTCTCTTTGCAGAAAACTACCAGTGTTGTCCCAATATAGCGACTTAGACTACGCTGTAATCTTTACACATACTGTAAATTATTTCCAATTTTTTTTATTTCTTGTAATTTCCTTTCCTTTAGACTCGCTAATAGAGATGCCGCGGTTAATTTCAAATAGATATAATTCACAATAAAAGTTGTTAAATTATCTAAATAGTTTATACATTTCGAGTCGTAATTGGAATGTTTATACTATTGTCGTTAAAACTTTCCTGAGAATCGCGGATTAGTTTAAATTAAATCAATTCAATGTCAGACTTTCCCCTCATTCACCCCGTTTCTCCGAATAAACTGATACGATCACATCCCGTATTATCTCGCGATAAAAAAGCAAAATGTCCTCCTTTAACGATGACGTTGTACCCTTATGACACTTTTAGTGGAGAAATTTTTTGCCCGAGACATATCAGGACGGAAAGTCCCTCGTCGCATGGATAATTCGTGTACTCGACTACTCGGAACGCTGATGAACCCTAGGGTAGCACTAGCACGATGTCCGCTGCATTTCGTTTTTTTTACTCCGGATGCTTTTGATCCTCCTCTAAACCCACCCACACTCCCAACCCGCTACGCTCTAATCCCTTCAACGCCTGTCGCGTCCTTGTCAACTTCGCCCTGCGAAAGCCTTGTCATAGTTCCTTGTCCTTAATCTCCACTCGGAGTCCTTTCACCGATGCCAATGGCCGCTGCGCCTTTATTCTTAAGTTCGGATACAACAGCCGTAACGCGCAATTACGCAGTCAAAGAGGTTTCCGAGAAGCTGCAGAGAGAGAAGCATCCAGCTGCGACCTTAGTCTCTCCCACCGGCTCCAACTAGTCACCATTATATTAGCACGTCAATAGCATTACCAGCGCGCACAGTCTCTCCGCATTTAGTAAATGTAAGCGTTATTACAGTGGGTAAGTGGCGAAAACTGGGAGCACAGAGAGGGGGAGAGAGAGAGAGAGAGAGAGAGAGAGAGAGAGAGATCGCCAAGGAAAATGTCAAAGAAAATGTCTAATTAACAAGGAGCACGAGGAGGAACTGTAAACGTGGAATTTTTTTCCCTCCTGCGTGCTAATCTCCTTAACGTTCGCCCAACTGCGGGTCCTACATTTGGATTCACGGAGGCACGAAATAAAATGAAATATTATTTTAAGTGCCTCTGAGTTCGCGAACAATATTGCGCTCCGCGAAGTATCGCCTCTCGTATTACGGAGGGGGGTGAGTGTACTCGAAGCCTCGAACACGTGTAACCCCCCCCTCTCCCCCACACTCGGCGTGCGCAACCAAGTGAAGAGGAAAGAGAGAAAAATCGCCATCATCGGTTCGCGTCGTTGCGTAAACATCATTAACGAGATAACCGGTGGCTAAATATAACTGGCAACGGTAATTGCTCGGGCTTACCCCCGTCGTAGGTGTATAATACGTGCATGCACGGCATTCCATCGTCCGTTCATTCTCCGCACACAATTTCAACAACGCGTACATATATTTACTCTGTATACATTTTCCGCGGATCACACGGTTAATCTAACGAAGACTATCGTTGTTGTGCCTTTATTAATCACATCACTGCGATGTAGGGGCGGTGTAGGTGGGAATATCGATACGCAGCGTACGGGGGGGGGGGGGGTGATCTAACATTCAATTCAGTATAACATTAATCCTAGAACACTCGCAGATATCTCCCGTATTGTGTGACTCTATCGATATGTAAAAGTGATATATACCGCCATTTTTCACAGGATTCGACGAAATGAAAATATATTGTAGAATTAAAATACTTTACAGCAATGTTCAATTTGTTAATTGAGAAATATTATAACAGGGCTCGCATCCCCTGATAAAAAAAAATTCAAAAAAAAGGAAAAAAATGATCATCTCAGTTTTCTATAGCGCTCGGGACTTAAAAGAGCTATTTAGCGTGAAGGGAGAAATAAAGCTATCATTTTGCTTATAATTTCAGCAAGCCTGAGTTTAATACCGTTCGTGTGCCCTGTGCCTATCAATCAATGTCCAAAAATGCGAATAAAGACGGAAAATGGTGTCGCGATTTACTTCGCATTTATCCGCCCTTGGCGAAGGGTGAAAGCACTCGTTCATAATTGCGCGCTTAGTGGAGGATATAAACCTTAACAAGGATTGACGAGAACGAAGATAAGCACGAATTTGGTTGGTTGCTTTTACGTCAAGTTTCATCCGGCAATATAGACAGAGTGACGAATTGAAAGCTCGCACATTTTATGCAAAGGATTAAGTACATTTAGCCTCGTACAAAGATAATTCTCATATTATAAACTAATAAAAGCGAACGTCTATTCGATTCAATATAACGCAATTATACAATACAATGTAATATTTTTGTTCTGCTGATGTGGTTCGTTTTTAAACGATAAATCTCATAAAATATACACTTATTATAAGAAATATTTACATATCTGGAGTTTCCTTTACGTTCACAAAACAAAATAAAATTGCATTGTTTGTTGCATCGGCGTAAATATAGGGATACGCACGTTTATATATCCAGAGATTGCATTTATCGATCCGTGCTTCGTAACGATTGTCGAAATCACGTCGTTACGTACGCTTGCCGGACGACGCCGGGACCATCGTCATCGAACGCCCTCCACCAGGAGTATTAGTGCAAACCGAGTGCAACAACGCAGCGGATTGGCCGGCGATCTCGTTTGTTCGCATCGAGAAGTGGCGAACGAAGTTACGGCGTGCCGTTTTCGAAAACTATCAAATCCCGCGTTAACAGCCTCCAAATCATCCAATGACCCGCCCCGGGGGCCGCCGCGGACCGCTCAAAAGCGCGAGCGATCGAGGCTCGGTCGCCCATTTGATTTTCGATTACACTGCGCTCGCCGATGCGCGAAACTAATTCGTTGCGTTTCAATATTCGCCCGGAAGCCCGCGAACGTTACACAGCGCGCCGCAAAACCGATTTCGATAACGGCGCGAGCGAGTAATATTCCAAAATCGTCGGACCCGGCCCAAGAATCTCGCAGCTGCACGCGATTCCGACCCGCGCGGAGAGAGCAGGTGCAGGGGGAGAAGGCGGGAAGGGGGCAGGAGAGAAAAAAAGAGGAAGAGGTGGACGTATATATCGCGGCGTGAATCTCGGCTGGGCCGGCTCCGCCTCGTGCGAGTTACGAGCGTATTCCGGGCACGCCACGCGGTTTTCAACCTTGTTACAGTTATGTAACACATCTGCCGCGCCCCTCCCTGAACCGTAAGCTAAAAAGCGTGCAACTTTTTAAGTATCGCTCGATCGATAAACTTCCGCGCGAGCGAGCGAGCGAGCCCGAGAAATCCGCGCGCGGAATTACTTGCGCCGGCTCCTCCCGCGGAATAATGTATATACTTCCGGGCCTTGCTTCTTTACCCATTCATTCTACGTGAGTGGCTTACGGGGGAAATAAAGCAAGCCAACTTTTAACGTAGTTTGGTACATCCTGGCGCCGACGCTGAAACCCGCCTTAACATCGGCGATGCTAATTGATTTAGATTGTAACGAGGGATTATCGAGTTCGGAACGCGATAGCGCCTGCTAAAGTTCTCTTACCCTATCTCCCCTCCCCTCCCCTCCCCTCCCCCTCCTATCATCCCTCGTCTCACTTCCCCTTTCTCTTCTTCTCTCATTAGTATTTTTCGTGACACCAGTCAGACCGTTACCAGAGGGTCTGTCAAGACTACCAAGTTCAACAACTTAATCCCTATAAATTCGTCAAGTGTAACAAATGATCCGTTACTCCGTGTGTCTGTTGTCACTTGATCATTATTTTCAGGAAAACATATACTTTTTACATCAAAGTTCATTAATATGCAAAATAAAACGAAAGATATTAGTAAATGATACACGTACGTAATATCCTCATTCCCGCATAAATTTTTACGGAAGAATATGAAGATAACGCGACACGAGGAAGATGCTACGTAAAACTTCTTAAAACTTGAAAGTCATCTCTCAGCCGAATCTGCTATCTTTAAAAACTCGAGAACTAGAGAGCGCTATTATATGCCTCGTACATCACTGCACCCGCATAAATATGCTGTTAAAAATAAAAGTTACAGTAAATAGGTTATCTTATCCCCCTCTCCCCTCCCCTCCCCCCCCCCCGAGTAACTCTCGCGTGCGGACGATTCATCAGTATCTCTACTTTCTTCCACGAGGGTCAACGACTCTCGTAATTAACGGAGAGGCACTCGAGAAATAAGGCAACGAGCTCGAATTTGTCTTCGGTCTCGCAAAGAAATCCCTAAAGTGTCTTGTTTCGCTACAGAAGCGCTAATCTCGCCCCTCCGCCGTCATTTGCGCCTTCGCGCTCCAGCGGCATCAAAGTAAAATAATGGAGGTCACTAGTGGCGGAAGCGGAATGCTAGAAAGGGGCCCGGGTTGCGAGGGTGTGTTGCGTGCGAGCGATAAGAGATATCCGCGGATGCGTAAACGCAGGCGTTTGCATGAGCGGTCGACAAGAGAGACCGCTTAATGTACCCCCCTTTGACGAGATCATTAAGGATTTTAATCCCTCCCGGATTAAAATCGCGATTAAAATCTCAAATAGTATTTTATATATGCATTCCTTTATTTCATTTTCAAGCTATTCAAACTGCTTATTAATAATTTTATAGGGATGGTACGATTTCTTCGTACTCTCGGTACGTAATGCTCCAGCACGTTTGTGCTTTCGACTTGTTAAACAGTTCGCTTCATTTCGCTTCTCCGTTCATGGAGCCGCAAGCTTTTCTCTCCGCCTCGTGTATTATTATTATTATTATTTATTCTGCCAACACCGACGATCGGTGATCGGTCTGTACGACGCGCACGATCACGAATATATCGTCAAAGAAAGGAGAAAGGGGGAAGGAGAGAGGGTCCCAGTTTTTTATAGATCCATTTACAAGACTTCCGGAGATGAACGAGACGAAACAAAGGCTCGTATTCAGCTCGCTCCAGATATCGTTCGCCTATCGGCACAGGCGAGGCCTTTAAAGCAATCCTCAAGACAAACTGAAAATTGTCAGGCGCTGATCGGCCTTTAATCGTGACGACTTAAAATTTCCAAGGGGACAACACGAGCGGCCCAAATCCACGGAGACAGCCGCGCTCAGCCGTTGCGCCGTTGGCATGACAATAACCACATTGTAATTTTTCTAACGAACGACAGCGGAAGGGAGGCCGGCTTGAGCGGAAGAAAAGCGGGAGAGGCGAACGTAGAGAAAAGCGATTGGCCTTTTTTGGTTTCACTTCGGACAACTCAAATTAAAATGCTACCTGCAACTCGGGCGCGGCGACGAATGTAAATGAAATCCTTGGGTGGCGCGGTAAATATTAATTACGATATTCCGCCGGGAAGAAAGAGACATTGTCGTAATTTATTTCGGATCCCGCGCGATAAATGAAACGCTATATTTCACGTGCGGTGATTTATGCGCCGTTGACGTCGCCGTTGAGACAACGCTAACCGTTTATTCCATTAGTCTCGAAACTGAAAACCAAAATCGCGAAAGGCGATACGCGCGCGGCGACTGACGCGATTAACGAACTAATTATACCTGTCATCCGATTTATCTGCGCGGAAACGACAGCGAGACGTTTACAAATGTCCTTGGCACGACGACGCTAATTAGTCGCTATCAGACGAGCTACAAGCTGGATAATTCAATTGTACCCCCGTAATACTTGGCGACGTCCTTAATTATACGGCGCACCTGGGCACTGGCATTTGACTTTCACCGTGTCTATCGACCCACTAACTTACGGAAATTACGTATTAACGCGTTAACTATTATTTCGAGAGAAGAGAGAGCGAGAGAGAGAGAGCGAGAGAGAGAGAGAGAGAGAGAGAGAGAGAGAGAGAGAGAGAGAGAGCGAGGAGTGTCATCAGAAACGGAAACGAGACAAAAAACAGTTCTCCAATGAGAGCGACATTTTCACCAATCTCTTTTGTGCCAATTATAGCAGTGTGCCGTCAAGCGAAAATTACTTCGTTAAACCAAACATTCTTCCGAGAAATCTACCGTACGCCGTATATCGCTTGAAAAATTAATTAAAACCGTTTGCTTCGTTGCTCGATATAGATATTTAGAGATCGATTACGGGATCGTATTGACGTAAAAGGAGAGGATCGCCATTCAATTATAAGCGAAATTATTGCGCATGCAGATGCAAACGCTCGTTCCGTATACGTGTATACTGTGGTGTATGTTTCATCTAAAAAATTCCCATATCATAAAAAAGTAAGAAAGTCTAGCTTGCGGTTTATGTTAATACTTGGACACGAGAACCGGGGAGTGTCATTCGGCGACTTAAAAGATAAAACTACGAACATCTTACGAGGCACTTTTGCTTTCGAGTCACGAGGCAGCATTGCTTATATTCCGTTTCAAAAAGTTTCGATGGGACCAAAGTTTTTCTTCCTCCTACGACTCTATTATGGAATAAAATCTTTAAGATACGAAACCGGCGTGCA